>NC_140011.1:11363773-11622448 GCF_964263955.1 Coregonus lavaretus
GTCATCAGCTTTGTTTTCTGGGAGAGGAGGAGGAGGAGGAGAGGAGGAGGAGGAGGAGGAGGGAGGAAGGAGAAGGAGAAGGAGGGCAGGCACTCTCACTATACTCGAGGGGAGGAAGAGGAGGATATTCAAGGCCACTGTCATTGCAGTGAAGTCTCTGTCGGGACTGGGAGGCTGATAGTGCTAGCTGCTGCAGAAGTACTAGCTCTCACCTGCGATATTGTTTCAACTAATGGTGTGATTAAAAAATGCACCCCCCTCCCCAACGTTACGAATATTTTCACATTACCCTCCCTTTCTACTGTAAAATAATTGCACACCATCCCTCCTCATAGAATTAACTCAAAATAATGTTTACGACCACAAATAGCAATAACTGTACTGACCCTGTGTTTATTATTGTGAATATCAACTTTTGTGGCACAGTTGATGCCACGCAGGGCTATGGGCCAGAATGTTTGGGGTTTGTCGACCACCACAGACGAGCTCACTCTCCCTGCCTGTTTCATTACACTACGATCAGAGCCGGCTGCAGACAATGATCAGCTAGGGGAAATCAGATTTTCAACATTTTGATGCCATATTTATAATTATATAAAATATATGCAACGAATTTTCCACCAACAGGTTTCTGTGCCAATGCACCACACAACCAATAAACAAAGTATACCGACTCCGGGCACTTCAATATCCCTCCCTACTTTGAAGGTTTGGCATGACAATCTCAGAATGTCATTAAACTTGTTGGTGTTTTGTAACAATGTCTCTTTCCATTCATCAAATGGTCGCTACACAGTTAGGATTGATTGATTTTATTTGTCATTTGAAAAATGAGGGGGGGGGGTGCAACTAATATTGAGTTTCACCCACCCCCTTCATTAAAACATCCTTCTCTAACCTGTGTCCTCCCCTTCATCTACACTGATTGAAGTGGATTTAACAGGTGACATCAATAAGGGATCATAGCTTTCACCTGGATTCACCTGGTCAGTCTATGTCATGGTGTTATTAATGTTTTGTATACTCAGTGCATATTGAAGTAGTTTAGTGCACCCAACAATGTGTTAAATGATAAATATTAAGGCTATATTGAAGGATTAGGTTCTAGGTGTGCAAGGAATACCCACTTTGAAGGTTTTACTGTATAATTTCTTCAATATAACAAAATATCCTCATAATGGCCTCCCTTTGGTACTTCCCTTATACGCTACACTTTTCTTCGCGCTTGCTATACAGTCAACTCTAACCTGCCCTCTAGCCATAGTAATAATAGTGGTAGGTGGATTGTTTGTCCAGATCAGCAATAGGTTAACTGAGCAATCATGCCACATTAAATCATTAAAATATGCACCAATTTTCAATATGAATCCACAAGAACATAGAGGAATAGCTGATAGGCAGCTGAGAGGCCAGGTGCGTCATTGCGCACGAACGCCAAGACAGTTAAGACATGAGACACTCAGGTCAAAAAGCTCTCCTATCGATCTTGTTTAGGCCATACAAATGTAATTTACTGTATAACGAATTCCTCTTTTCACATTTCTCAAAATAGTAATGAATAAATATATAATAGCGATTCATTTAATTCAAATGAATTGTTTATTTTTTTACTATTCTTTTTGACTAATTGAATGATGTGCTTCACCATTGTAATAGATGGGGTTCGGTTAAATCGGAGTGAATTAGAATCATGGAATCAAAAGATCATTTGTGAATCGCAAACAGTAAATTATTTTTCTTTGCTGTGGCCTTCCTTTCGAATGTGTCAATGCAAAACACATTTGATTTGGATATTACATTTATGGGACATTACAACTCAATAGATGCTAGTAGTCAGCCTGAAGTTTTATCACAGGAGACAGTTTTATTACTGATCACTGTATTCTTTACCAAAAGGATGGCTTGATCTCTTTGAATTCACATAGATAACATCATTATGCTCTTTTTGTTTACAAAGCCCTGCTCCACAAACCTCCGGCTTACCTAACATCACTGTTAAGATTTAAATAGACAAGTTATCTTACCCGTTCACAGGGTTGGTTAACTCTAGAGAGTTAGGTAGATCAGCCTTTAATTTCCTTGCACCTTATGTGTGGAATGATCTACAATACACTTTAACATTAGAAGAATTGGTGCCTGTAGGGCATTTCAGACGGTTGTTAAGGGACTTTTTTACTGAAGAAAGTATCTGTTTTTTATGATTGTATTTTGATGTTTATTCTGGTGGGCTCATCTGGAACGGAGACCTTGGTCTCAGCATTGACTCCCTGTCAAAATAAAAGGTAAATAAAAGTAAACACTTCTAAATTGAAGATATATTGCCTATCGGCTCTATAAAATCTGTGTGCATGCTGAGACATTCATTTTCAACGTTTTCCCCCAAAACCTTCCCAATTAAATGATGACTGCAAAGCAGGCCTACCTGGCAAAATGATATCAAATCAAATCAAATGTTATTGGTCATATACACATATTTAGCCAATGTTATTGCGGGTGTAACGAAATTATTGTGTTCCTAGCTCCAACAGTGCAGTAGTATCTAACAATTCACAACAATACACAAATCTAAAAGTAAAATAATTTAGAAATATATAAATATTAGGACGAGCAATGTCGGGAGTGGCATTGACTAAAATACAGTAGAATAGAATACAGTATATACATATGAGATGAGTAAAGCATTATGTAAACATTATTAAAGTGACTAGTGTTCCATTATTAAAGTGGCCAGTGATTCCGTCTATGTATATAGGGCAGCAGCCTCTAAAGTGAAGGGTTGAGTAACCGGGTGGTAGCCAGCTAGTGATGGCTATTGAACAATCTGATGGCCTTGAGATAGAAGCTGTTTTTCAGTCTCTCGGTCCCAGCTTTGATGGACCTGTACTGACCTCGCCTTCTGGATGATAGTGGGGTGAACAGGCCGTAGCTCGAGTGGTTGATGTCCTTGATGATCTTTTTTGGCCTTCCTGTGACATCAGGTGCTGTAGGTGTCTTGGAGGGCAGGCAGTGTGCCCCTGGTGATGTGTTGGGCAAACCGCACCACCCTCTGGAGAGCCCTGCAGTTGCGGGTGGTGCAGTTGCCGTACCAAGCGGTGATACAGCCCGACAGGATGCTCTTAATTGTGCATCTGTAAAAGTTTGTGAGGGTCTTAGGGGCCAAGCCAAATTTCTTCACCATCCTGAGGTTGAAGAGGCGCTGTTGCGCCTTCTTCACCACACTGTCTGTGTGGGTGGACCATTGCAGATTGTCAGTGATGTCTACGCCGAGGAACTTGAAGCTTTCCACCTTCTCCACTGCGGTCCCGTCGATGTGGATAATGGCGTGCTCCCTCTGCTGTTACCTGAAGTCCACGATCAGCTCCTTCGTTTTGTTGACGTTGAGGGAGAGGTTATTTTCCAGGGCACCACTCCGCCAGGGCCCTCACCTCCTCCCTGTAGGCTGTCTAGTCATATTTGGTAATCAGGCCTACTACTGTTGTGTCGTCTGCAAACTTGATGATTGAGTTGGAGGCGTGCGTGGCCACGCAGTCATGGGTGAACAGGGAGTACAGGAGGGGGCTGAGCACACACCCTTGTGTTGAGGATCAGCGCAGTAGAGGTGTTGTTTCCTACCTTCACCACCTGGGGGCGGCCCATCAGGAAGTCCAGGACCCAGTTGCACAGAGCGGGGTTCAGACCCAGTGCCCCGAGCTTAATGATGAGCTTGGAGGGTACTATGGTGTTGAATGCTGAGCTATAGTCAATAAACAGCATTCTGACGTAGGTATTCCTCTTGTCCAGATGGAATAGGGCAGTGTGCAGTGCGATGGCGATTGCATCGTCTGTGGTTCTATTGGGGCGGTAAGCAAATAGATTGGGTCTAGGGTGTCAGGTAAGGTGATATATCTCCTGGTCAACCCCAAAGCCTACACCTCCTTTGGCCGCCATTCCTTCCAGTTCTCTGCTGCCAATGACTGGAACGAACTGCAAAAATCTCTGAAGCTGGAGATACTTATCTCCCTCACTAACTTTAAGCATCAGTTGTCAGAGCACCTTACCGATCACTGCACCTGCACACAGCCCATCTGAAATTAGCCCACCCAACTACCTCATCCTCATATTATTATTTATTTTGCTAATTTGCACCCAAGTATCTCTATTTGCACATCATCTCTTGCACATCTATCATTCCAGTGTTAATACTAAGTGTAATTATTTTGCACTATGGCCTATTTATTGCCTTACCTCCATAACTTGCTACATTTGCACACACTGTATATATATTTTCTGTTGTATTTTTGACTTTATGTTTTGTTTTACTCCATATGTAACTCTGTGTTGTTGTGTTTTTATCGCACTGCTTTGCTTTATCTTGGCCAGGTCGCATTTGTAAATGAGAACTTGTTCTCAACTGGCTTACCTGGTTAAATAAAGGTTAAATAAAAAATAACTGTAAATTAACTAGCCTCTTAAAGCACTTCATGATGACAGAAGTGAGTGCTACGGGGCGATAGTCATTGAGTTCAGTTACCTTTGCTTTCTTAGGTATAGGAACAATGGTGGACAGCTTGAAGCCAGTGGGGACAGCAGACTGGGATAGGGAGAGATTGAATATGTCCGTAAACACTCCAGCCAGTTGGTCTGCGCATGCTCTGAGGACGCAGCTAGGGATGCCGTCGGGGCCGGCAGCTTGCGTGGGTTAACACGCTTAAATGTCTTATTCACGTTGGCCAACGAGAGCCCATAGTCCTTGGTAGCGGGCCGCGTCAGTGGCACTGTATTATCCTCAAAGCGAGCAAAGAAGGTGTTTAGCTTGTCTGGGAGCAAGACATCGGTGTCCGCGACGTGGCTGGTTTTCCTTTTGTAATCCGTGATTGTCTTTAGACCCTGCCACATACGACTCGTTTCTGAGCTGTTGATTTGCGACTCCACTTTGTCTCTGTACTAACATTTTGCCTATTTGATTGCCTTACGGAGGGAATAACTGCAGTTTGTATTCAACCATATTCCCAGTCACCTTGCCATTGTTAAATGCGATGGTTTGAACTTTCAGTTTTCCACGAATGCTGCCATCTATCCATGGTTTCTGGTTTGGGTAAGTTTTAATAGTCACCGTGGAAACAACATCCCCTATACACTTCCTGATGAACTCAGTCACCGTGTCCGTGTATACTTCAATGTTATTCTCAGAGGCTACCTGGAATATATCCCAGTCCGCCTCATCAAAACAATCTTGAAGCTTGGATTCCGATTGGTCAGACCAGCGTTGAATAGACCTTAGCACCGGTACTTCCTGTTTGAGTTTCTGCCTATAGGAACGGACCTGTAGTATAGTAAAAGTTAGCGCGCGGAAAAGCGTAGTGCATAAGGGAAGTACCAAAACACCTTGATATAGGGGAGATGCATGCAAGCAGATGAGGAAATGTTGCTAGGATGGAAGAAATTACAGTATATAGTAGAAAAATGCAAAAGAGTGAATGTTAACCAGGGAAAGAAACATACTACCCTCCCCTGTGCCCAATAAAAAACCACACAACCCCCCCCCCCCCCCCCAAAGCAAAAAAAATCAACATTTTTCAACCATCCTCTATTTTGGACCACACTCTCCATCCGAGTCCTACCTAATTCACCTAACTTTTTAAAACTTGATAGCCAATTAAGTGAGGAGGCCGGGGCGGGCTGCCACCTGCTGCTGAGAAATAGGCCAATTAGATGCATGAAAACGAGATTGTCTGTCTGACTCACCTACAACCCATGTAGATTGGACAACACAAACACTTAGCTTGCTACATGTGGAAATTAAAAAGGTTTATGAAGGACGTTTTGGAGGGTTACTGTCAAAATGGTATATATTCTTTTAGAGATAGGTGTGAAATGATGGGCATGGGCCAGCAGAGCTGGTGGGCCTCTCTCTCTGTGCCTCTCTTGTTTAAGAGTACTTTGTATCACACTACATTCTGTCTCTCTGCAGCAGCTGCAGGTCAATGTTATTTTGATTCAATTTGCTTTGAACTTGACCTTGTAGTGTTTGTTCTGAGAGTGTGTTTGGTTGACTACAGTCTGGCCTCTCGTACATTTCCCCCAATAACAGCTAATCCATCTGCTTTCCCGTTAAAGCCTGCACGCATTTAGAGATCTGAGGCACCACTTTCCACCTCTTCAGATTAAAGTGGAACCGAGGAGAGAAGAGAGGGAGGCAGAGAGACTAACCCGAGGGAGCTCTCCATGGTAATGATGCTGGTCGTGAGGGTTTGGAGGTTTGGGGAGGTGGGTGAGAGAGGTTTACTGAAAGAGAACCCTCTGAGGAGTGAAGGAGAATGAACGGTAGGGTTGGGGGTTCTGAGAAGGTCTCCCATGGGAAGAGTAGTAGTCTGCTCTGGGGACAGTAGTCTGCTCTGGGGACAGCCTGTCCACTTTAAGTCCACTTGTTGACTGATTGTTGCTTTGAAAAAGTACTGCAAAAATGTCTTAAATGTTTGTGTATGCGTGCGTGTGTGTGTGCGAAGGCCTAAGTGTTTGTATGTGTGTGTACCTGCACATGTGTGTGTATTGGGGGGTGATAGCTAGCTACAATGATCACTCTAAATATTTCAAAGGACCACAAGTGAAAACAAAGGAAAGAAGGGATATGGGAATCTAGAGCACTACTCCTGGAAGAGCTAGAGAGAGGCCTATCTCCCCAAAACAACAGAAATAAAACCGTTTGATCTCCACCACTCTCCTCTTTCAACAGTTTCCTGCTTTTTCCCTCCCTTTGTTTATCACTCATGCTGGGGCTGGGGAGCGTCGCAGCCAGGCAGCAGCTAGTACCACATGGAGGTAAACAGACTAGAGTAAACATATTTATTCAGCAAACCCGCAGAATGGTAGATATCTTCCAACAGGAGACCCATTCCAACAAACAACACTTTGTTTGTAGCTGTTTTCTCTCACACCTTCCCACTGTAATTAGCATCATCACAGCAGAAAACTGCTCCTTACAGCTGCTCATTTAAAACTTTTCTTAATCATCATTCAAATCAGACCAGACTACATTATGTTGTTACAATATGACTGACGTAGGTTTAAATGTACATTTAAAAAGGGGAGAGTCTATATTTACTTATCTTATTATGTCAATGGGCCCCCATAATAGCTGGAAGGGCACCTCAATAGAGTCATTTGGACGCAGGGCATGAGAGAGCTGAAAGAGCCACAGCTGGATTGAAATCTACCTCTATCCAACAGAAGGCTGTTTTATTCCAATAATACTAGGGCATGGATGTTAACCAGATTGACTCAGTCTTTGAATATAATCCACACCCATCTGCCCATGGCTCCGTATTAATCGTCCCTGGGCTGGCGCAATGGAACAGTCCCACAAATGCAAACCTGCCCATCTGGGCACTTTTTTTATTATATATTTTTTAATTTAGCAGACACTCTTATCCAGAGCAACTTACAGGATCAATTAGGGTTAAGTGCCTTGCTCAAGGGCACATCGACAGATTTTTCACCTAGTCAGCTCAGGGATTAGAACCAGCGACCTTTCGGTTACTGGCACAACACTCTTAACCACTAAGCTACCTGCCGCCACACTTGCAAGTGTTTGAAAAAACTAAATATTACTCTATCAGAACCCAGGTCTGCTGCTTAGTGAGTGTGTTGGTACCACTCTCATAATAGCCAAGTCTTTAATTGTGACGAGGCCTTAATGGGCCTAGATAGCAGACACACTGGTGTTGCTCTGTCCCAGTGTCACGTTGTCCATTCTCTGTTCTCGCCTTACCAGTAACCACGCTGAAGTCCTCTCTCTCTCACATACTCACACACCCACACACCTGGCCACATGAACAGGCCGCATGAACAGTCCGACTCATTAGCATTTATTTATCTTTGAATAACCATCCCTCCTCTCTCTCACTGCGCTCTCTCTCTCTCTCTCTCTCTCTCTCTCTCTGTCTCTCTCTCTCTCTCTCTCTCTCTCTCTCTCTCTCTCTCTCTCTCTCTCTCTCTCTCTCTCTCTCTCTCTCAACTCTATCTCTCTTCTCTATATCTATTTTTCTCTTCCCCTGTCTCTGCTTCCTCTTTCTCCCCTCTCTTTCTCCTATATCTCCCCTTCTCTCTCCCTCTCCCTCTCCCTCCCCCTGCCCCCTCCCCTCCCTTTTCTGAAGTGATTTTTCATTCCGAGTGGTTGGTGTGTTGTTTTAATTGCTCACAGCAGTAGAGGTCTGCCTCCCAAATGGCACCCTACTATACAGTGCGTTACTTTTGACCAGGGCACATAGGGCTCTGTTCAAAAGTAGTGCAATACAGTAGGGGAAAAAAGTATTTAGTCAGCCACTAATTGTGCAAGTTCTCCCACTTAAAAAGATGAGAGAGGCCTGTAATTTTCATCATAGGTACACGTCAACTATGACAGACAAATTGAGAAAAAAAATCCAGAAAATCACATTGTAGGATTTTTAATGAGTTTATTTGCAAATTATGGTGGGAAATAAGTATTTGGTCACCTACAAACAAGCAAGATTTCTGGCTCTCACAGACCTGTAACTTCTTCTTTAAGATGCTCCTCTGCCCTCCACTCATTACCTGTATTAATGGCACCTGTTTGAACTTGTTATCAGTATAAAAGACACCTGTCCACAAACTCAAACAGTCACACTCCAAACTCCACTATGGCCAAGACCAAAGAGCTGTCAAAGGACACCAGAAACAAAATTGTAGACCTGCACCAGGCTGGGAAGACTGAATCTGCAATAGTTAAGCAGCTTGGTTTGAAGAAATCAACTGTGGGAGCAATTATTAGGAAATGGAAGACATACAAGACCAAAATAGAACTTTTTACTAAAAACTCAACTCGTCGTGTTTGGAGGACAAAGAACACCATACCTACTGTGAAGCATGGGGGTGGAAACATCATGCTTTGGGGCTATTTTTCTGCAAAGGGACCAGGACGACTGATCCGTGTAAAGGAAAGAATGAATGGGGCCACGTATCGTGAGATTTTGAGTGAAAACCTCCTTCCATCAGCAAGGGCATTGAAGATGAAACGTGGCTGGGTCTTTCAGCATGACAATGATCCCAAACACACCGCCCGGGCAACGAAGGAGTGGCTTCGTAAGAAGCATTTCAAGGTCCTGGAGTGGCCTAGCCAGTCTCCAGATCTCAACCCCATAGAAAATCTTTGGAGGGAGTTGAACGTCCGTGTTGCCCAGCGACAGCCCCAAAACATCACTGCTCTAGAGGAGATCTGCATAGAGGAATGGGCCAAAATACCAGCAACAGTGTGTGAAACCTTGTGAAGACTTACAGAAAACGTTTGACCTGTGTCATTGCCAACAAAGGGTATATAACAAAGTATTGAGAAACCTTTGTTATAGACCAAATACTTATTTTCCACCATAATTTGCAAATCAATTCATAAAACATCCTACAATGTGATTTTCTGGAGAAAAAAATTCTCATTTTGTCTGTCATAGTTGACGTGTACCTATGATGAAAATTACAGGCCTCTCTCATCTTTTTAAGTGGGAGAACTTGCACAATTGGTGGCTGACTAAATACTTTTTTTCCCCACTCTATATATATAGGGAATAGGGTGCCATTTTGAACACAGCACTAGAGGTTATCAGTTCCCTGGCAGGGAGAGGCTGCATAAAAAACCAACATCACAGGGGCCACTTAGGGGACAGGGCACTTGTTTGTTTGGGAATGGGGGGGGAGGGGTGAGGGAGAGGGGAAGAGGGGTGAGGGAGAGGGGAAGAGGGGTGAGGGAGAGGGGAAGAGGGGTGATGGAGATAAGAGGTGTTGGTCGCTATGTGTTTAGGTGAATATGGTGACATGTGGGGTGATGAAAGGCAATAGGTAATAGGTTGTTGTTCACGTAGATAGGGTTTGTTCCCCGGTAAGCCTGAGGCCCCTGGCTTTAATGGTACTCATTTACATCACGTCACTCTCTGACACATCCAGGGGATGCACACGTGCTCGTACACACACACGCATACACACACACACATAAATGTAACTGGTGTGAAATGACTAGCTAGTTAGCGGTGCACGCTAGTAGTGTTTCAATTAGTGACGTCACTCGATCTGAGACTTTGAAGTAGTTGTTTCCCTTGCTCTGCATTGACTGTGGCTTTTATGGAGCAATAGGAACCCTTGTGGCTCAGTTGGTAGAGCATGGTGCTTGCAATGCCAGGGTTGTGGGTGCGATTTCCACGGGGGACCAGTACAAAGATGTATGCACACACTACTGTAAGTTGCTCTGGATACGAGTGTCTGCTAAATGACTAAAATGTAAATGTAACGATACTTTGTGGGAGGCAGTTGTTTATGTGTTCAGAGAGTCCCTGGTTCGAACCCAGGTTGGGGCAAGGAGAAGGAAGGAAGCAACACTGTGTTACATTGATGCTGTTGACCCGGATCACTCAGTTAGGCTCTACCCGTTTGCTGCGGAGAAAGAGGAGGTCAAAGGGGCTGAGTGTAACCGGTGTGAAATGGCTAGCTAGTTAGCGGTGTGTGCAAGTAGTGTTTCAATTGGTGACAAGACTTGCTCAGTATTTTGTTCCCTTGCTCTGAAAGGGCCATGGCTAATGATGCTTTGTGGGAGGCAGTTGTTGATGTGTTCAGCGGGTCCCTGGTTCAAGTCAAGGTTGGGGCGAGGAGAGGGATGGAAGCAAGACTGTTACACAAACACGCACACACACACCCACATATAGAAACAGTAATGTCCAATATGTTAAAAGATCATCTTGCTGATAGGTGTTTTTGCACTCTGTGAAGGTCTTAGACATGTTTTTTTTGCGTTTTCACATGTTGAGCTTAAATTTCACATGTGAAACCATATTTTCACGTGTCTTACATTTAGAGTTCACATGTTAACACCATCTTTTCCCATGTGAGGAGAATAACATGTTTTCACCTCACATTTGAATTGCAGTTTCACATGTGAAAAACAATCACATGACAAATCTATTTTGCAGTTTCACATGTAAGAAAATTCCATGTGAAAATCTAACTCTCACGTGGAATTGCATTTTCACATATGAAAATCATTCACGTGAAAATAGAATTTTCACTTTTAATTGTGAGAAATTGTGGAATTGCAAGTTCACATGTGGGGGTGAAATAGTGTTATTCTCCTCACAATCTTCCACAAATTATGTAATGCCATCTGTATAAAATTTACTTAGCCTACCAGAACATAATACAAATAATTATTTCTAATTTCTGAGCCTTCCACCCCATTATGTAGTCCTCCATGGTGTTGCATTGATATGCATGTTACTTAGTGCTACCACTCGGGAGATTGTTACTGCTGCAGGCGCTTCTCTTCTTCGTACGTTGGTCAGTGACCGTTGGAAGAAGCTCAATGAAAAGAACCGAGAAGTTAGCTCTCTGTGTCTCCTTATTTAATATCCTGTTTTTTTTTCTCCCATTAAATAAATGTAGCCAAGCTAAGTAGCTAGCTAGCTCACTTTTGAATGCAAGTCATTGAGCATTACAAAAAAAATTACAAACCAGGGCTCATATTGAGTGTATGTACATGTGTACATATGAATCACACTAATTATATGTATTTTAGATGGTTATTTTTTATGAAATGTTTATCTAATGGTTCCATGCTAATGGCTAACCAATAGCTATGTTTGTGATGATAATAATAATAACAATAGTAATAATAATAATAGATTTATTTTATATAGCAGTTTTCAAACAAAAACAAATTCAGGTAGCTAGGCGATAGCTAGCCTTTCTGTGACACTCTGGCTCTGGGACTTTTGTATTTGAGCCAGGGTGTATTTTGTTTTGTTGGGTTTTGGTTTTGTTTCTAGGTTTGCCTTTCTGTTGGCTGCATTTCTAGGTTTGGTCGATGACTCCCAATCGGAGGTAACGAGTGTCAGCTGTCGGCTCGTTATCTCTGATTGGGAGCCATATTTATTCTGATTGTTTTCCTGTGAGAATTGTGGGTTTTTGTTCTAAGTTCAGTCGGTGTACTGAGGACGTTACGGTTCTTGTTTTGTTTTGTCGTTTATTCTACAATAAAGTCATGTTTCTTGGACACGCTGCGCCTTGGTCATACTTGGACGACATAGACCCTCGTGACAGAAAAACCCACCATAAAAGGACCAAGCAGCGTGTCAAGCGGCAACAGGATTTATGGACGCCTATCAAGGATTCATGGACATGGGAGGAGATACTGGATGGAAAGGGTCCTTGGGCACAACCGGGAGAATATCGCCGCCCTCGTGAAGAGCTGGAGGCAGCTAAAGCCGAGAGGAGGCGGTATGAGGAGGCAGCACGGAGTCAAGGCTGGAAGCCCGTGGGTACTACCCAAAAATTTCTTGGGGGGGGGCTAAAAGGGAGTGTGGCGAAGTCAGGTAGGAGACCTGCGCCTACTCCCTGGACTTACCGTGGAGAGCGAGAGTACGGGCAGACACCGTGTTACGCAGTAGAGCGCATGGTGTCTCCTGTACGCAGGCATAGCCCGGTTCGGTACAGTCCAGCTCCACGTATCGGCCGGGTTAGAGTGAGCGTTGAGCCAGATGTCATGAAGCCGGCCCAACGCATCCGGCTACCAGTGCGTCTTCTCGGGCCGGCGTACATGGCACCAGCCTTACGCATGGTGTTCCCGGTTCGCCCACATAGGCCGGTGCGGGTTATTCCACCTCCCCGTACTGGTCGGGCGACGGGGAGCATCAACCCGGGTAAGGTTGGGCAGGCTCAGTGCTCAAGGGGGCCAGTAAGCCTGCACGGTCCGGTATTTCCGGCGCCACCTCCCCGCTCCAGCCCAGTACCACCAGTGCCTACACCACGCACCAAGCCTCCTGTGTGTTCCCCGAGTCCTGTGCGTCCTGTTGCTGCTCTCCGCACTAGGCTTTATGTGCGTTCCCAGGGTCCAGCATACCCTGTTGCTTCTCCCCGCACTAGCCCTGAGATGCGTGTCCTCAGCCCGGTACCTCCAGTTCCGGCACCACGCACCAGGCCTACGGTGCGCCTCAGACGGCCAGAGTCTGCCGTCTGCCCAACGGGGCCTGAACTGCCCGTCTGGACTGAGCCTGCAAAGCCGCCCGTCTGCCATGAGCCTTCAGAGCCGTCCGCCAGACCGGAGCCGCCAGAGCCTTCCGCCAGACAGGATCAGCCAGAGCCGTCAGCCAGCCATGAGCAGCCAGATCCGTCGGCCAGCCATGAGCAGCCAGATCCGTCAGCCAGCCATGAGCAGCCAGATCCGTCAGCCAGCCATGAGCAGCCAGATCCGTCAGCCAAGCCAGCCATGAGCAGCCAGATCCGTCAGCCAGCCATGAGCAGCCAGATCCGTCAGCCAGCCATGAGCAGCCAGATCCGTCAGCCAGCCATGAGCAGCCAGATCCTTCAGCCAGCCATGAGCAGCCAGATCCGTTGGCCAGCCATGAGCAGCCAGATCCGTCGGCCAGCCATGAGCAGCCAGATCCGTCAGCCAGCCATGAGCAGCCAGATCCGTCGGCCAGCCATGAGCAGCCAGATCCTTCAGCCAGCCATGAGCCGTCCAGCCAGGATCCGCCAGAGCCGTCCAGCCAGGATCCGCCAGAGCCGTCCAGCCAGGATCCGCCAGAGCCAGCCAGCCAGGATCCGCCATTGAGTCCGGTGCTGTCCCTTAGCCCGGTGCTGCCCCTTATCCTGGTGCTGCCCCTTAGTCCGGTACTGCCCCTTAGTCCGGTGCTGCCCCTTAGTCCGGTGCTGCCCTTTAGTCCGGTGCCGCCCCTTAATCCAGTGGGGTTTAGTTGGGGGGTGGTCATGTGGAGGAGGCTACGGAGGCGGATAGTGACTAAGGTGGGGTGGGGACCACGACCAGGGCCAGAACCGCCACCGTGGACAGACGCCCACCCAGACCCTCCCCTAGACTGTATGCTGGTGCGCCCGGAGTGCGCACCTTTAGGGGGGGGTACTGTGACACTCTGGCTCTGGGACTTTTGTATTTGAGCCAGGGTGTATTTTGTTTTGTTGGGTTTTGGTTTTGTTTCTAGGTTTGCCTTTCTGTTGGCTGCATTTCTAGGTTTGGTCGATGACTCCCAATCGGAGGTAACGAGTGTCAGCTGTCGGCTCGTTATCTCTGATTGGGAGCCATATTTATTCTGATTGTTTTCCTGTGGGAATTGTGGGTTTTTGTTCTAAGTTCAGTCGGTGTACTGAGGACGTTACGGTTCTTGTTTTGTTTTGTCGTTTATTCTACAATAAAGACATGTTTCTTGGACACGCTGCGCCTTGGTCATACTTGGACGACATAGACCCTCGTGACACTTTCATTTTGTCCTAGCTAGATATTTTTAGCTTCTGTTTTGTTAGCTGTCCATTGTTTTTTGTTACATTTAATACACAGGCCTAAAATGGATCCTAATGTATTTGAAAAGTGTGAATGTGTTTGCTATTGGATTGAATGTAAACAGATACTTTTCTACAAAGAGATGATGTTGAATTAGGGCTGTCAGAGTAATAAGTCAGTTAAATCAAGTTAACTTTGTGTAATTTTAGTGCACCAAATTTTTATATTCTGATTAATCGCATGGTCTGAAGGCATTAAAAATACACTGAAAACATCCTAAACACATAATCTATGGAGCTACACTGAACAAAAATATGAACGCAACATGCAACAATTTCAAAGATTTTACTGAGTTACAATTCATATAAGGAAATCAGTCAATTTAAATAAATAAATTAGGCCCTAATCTATGGATTTCACATGATTGGGAAAACAGATATGCATCTGTTGGTCACATATACCTTAAAAAAAAAAAAGTAGGGGCGTGGATCAGAAAACCAGTCAGTATCTGGTGTGACCATCATTTGCCTCATGCAGTGCGACACATTTCCTTCGCATAGAGTTGATCAGGCTGTTGATTGTGGCCTGTGGAATGTTGTCCCACTCCTCTTCAATGGCTCTGCAAAGTTGCTGGATATTGGCGGGAAATGGAACACGCTGTCATACACGTCGATCCAGAGCATCCAAAACATGCTCAATGGGTGAATCTTCTGGTGAGTATGCAGGCCATGGAAGAACTGGGACAGCTTGCAGGAATTGTGTACAGATCCTTG
The DNA here is from genome assembly GCF_964263955.1 of Coregonus lavaretus. Lineage (NCBI taxonomy): Eukaryota > Metazoa > Chordata > Actinopteri > Salmoniformes > Salmonidae > Coregonus > Coregonus lavaretus. The sequence goes on from NC_140011.1 coordinate 11,378,810, forward strand.
CGACATGGGGCCATGCATTATCATGCTGAAACATGAGATGATGGCTGCGGATGAATGATACGACAATGGGCCTCAGGATCTTGTCACGGTATCTCTGTGCATTCAAATTGCCATCGATAAAATGCAATTGTGTTCGTTGTCCGTAGCTTATGCCTGCCCATACCATAACCCCACTGCCACCATGGGGAACTCTGTTCACAACGTTGACATCAGCAAACTGCTCGCCAACACGACGCCATACATGCCTGCCATCTGCCCGGTACAGCTGAAACTGGGATTCATCCGTGAAAAGCACACTTCTCCAGCGTTTGCCCACTGGAGTCGGTTACGACCCCGAACTGCAGTCAGGACAAGACCCTGGTGAGGACGACGAGCATGCAGATGAGTTCCCCTGAGACGGTTTCTGACAGTTTGTGCAGAAATTCTTTGGTTGTGCAAACCCAGTTTCATCAGCTGTCTGGGTGGCAGGTCTCAGACGATCCCGCAGGTGAAGAAGCCGAATGTGAAGGTTTTGGGCTGGCGTGGTTACATGTGATCTGCAGTTTTGAGGCCGGTTAGACATACTGCCAAATTATCTAAACCGACATTGGAGGCAGCTTATGGTAGAGAAACAACAGCTCTGGTGGACATTCCTTCAGTCAGCATGGTAATTGCACACTCCCTCAAAACTTGAGACATCTGTGGCATTGTGTTTTGTGACAAAACTGCTCATTTTAGAGTGGCCTTTTATTGTCCCCAGCACAAGGTGCACCTGTGTAATGATCAGCTTCTTGATTTGCCCCACCTGTCAGGGGGATGGATTATCTTGGCAAATGCAAAATGCTCACTAACAGGGATGTAAACAAATTTGTTCCCAACATTTTTGAGAAATAAGCTTTTTGTGCTTATGGAAAATTTCTGGGATCTTTTATTTCAGCTCATGAAACATGGGATCAACATTTACGTTACGTTTTATGTTTTTGTTCAGTGTAAACACAGCAATGCGATGTCGCAATAAATTGACATTGAGGTTAAAGAAAGTGTGCTTTATCAATTTATCAGATTTTTCTAAACGTTACTTTGGACAATGTTCTTGTGAGGTTTCTTCTACAAAAATCTTAAATTACAGCTCAATTTGAGCAAATTCAGAATTTGCGATTCACTGTGATTAATCACAGCAAATCCTGCGATTAACTCGATTACATATTTTTACATTTGACAGCCCTATTTTGAATTGAACAGTCAATTGTTGGAGATTGAGATAAATTGATAATAAATATAAATTGGAAGAGAAACCCAGTGTTGGCCCTCTTGGTCTAATGGTCAAATCATTGGCTTCTCCTGTGGTGAGAGCTGGGCACTAATCCTGCTGATTATAAAGCATACATGAAACTGCTTGCCGTGTATGCTCCATCCCGTTTCTGTTGGTTTTGTCCAGATGTGATAATGACACGCAGGTTACAATATCAAAACCAGCTGTGAACCAACTATATTAATTTGTGGGCATGTCGAAACACTTGAAACATTCATGGACATTTACCTCTGTCTGTAGCGTCCGAAGAGTTTGGGCTATTACAAGACTCGTCTGAAGGTCCCCTGGTACCAGTAAAAAAAAAAAAAATGGAAATACCAAAAACATAAAGGGTTAAATACATGTCAAAATGTGAAAATCTATGTGAAACTTCACACGTGTCCGAAAACCACAACAAATGTGTACGTGACATTATTTACATGTGATTTTTTCAAATGTGTGTTCATAAATCTATTGTTTTCACGTGATTTTTTAAAATGTTTGTATGTGTGTGCATGTGTGCATACGCATGTTTTGTGTTTAAGATTGTGTTGATAAGTGATTTTGAGGTGTCAGTCATTCTGTGGTGGAGCTGTCCCATTTTAGCAGTTACAGGGAATGAAGATGCTTATTCTCTCTCTCTCTCTCTCTCTCTCTCTCTCTCTCTCTCTCTCTCTCTCTCTCTCTCTCTCTCTCTCTCTCTCTCTCTCTCTCTCTCTGTCTCTCCTCTCTCTCCCTTTCTCTCTCTCTCCCTTTCTCCCTCTCTCTCTGCCTCTCCCTCTCGCTTGCTCGCTCCCTCCATCTCTCTCTCTCTCTCTCTCTGCTTTCCCTTTACTCTGTCGCCTGAAGGCACAGTACACTGCACTGCAAATGATCAATAAACCAACACACTCAAACTTTCAATCACAGGTAAATATCATCCCCCTCCCACCCCTCATGTGTACATTTGGCGTAGGCTGCTTACATTATGAGTGGAGCTGTGATCATTCCATAGCCATCAGAGGGGGAAATGAGTGAGGCAGTGACATGGTCTGGAAGTGTAATGAGAGGGTATGGATTTTTCCTCCATGGCGGTATGTAGGGGCTGGCTCTAAGCCCTGGTTCCTGTCCTCGTCTGTTGCTGATCATGTGTGACATGATTTAAGCCCTAAGCTCGCGGCAGCAGGCAGACTCCACAAGTAAAACCAAAGATTTAAAAAATAATGTTTGACCTTTTTTGTGCCTCTGCTGAGCTGTCTGTCTTAACTCAAAACCACTCAACCAAAACGTTCCTGTATCTCTTTTTCTCTCTTTTCCTCTCCCCTTCACTCTCTGTCACTCATCTGTACTTTTTTCCACTGAAAAGCAATTATTTATCTTTGGCAAGGATAGCTGGAAGGGTGTTTTTTTTAAGGAGGGTGGTGATTCTGTCAAGCTGTGGTTATGATCACCAAATCACAGCTAGAATATGTGGTCAGAAAACATAACTGCACAAATGTACTTCACTATAATATGAAGAAATGGTCTACCAAATGTATGCAGGGTTGGGGAGGAATATCATTGAATATCCTGGTGGTCATTGTCCCAGCCAGATACATTTACATCATTTAGCAGACACTCTTATCCAGAGCAATTTACAGTTAGTGAGTGCATACATTATTATTATTTGTATACATTTTTTCATACTGGCCCCCCGTGGGAATCAAACACACAACCCTGGCATTGCAAACGCCATGCTCTACCAACTGAGCTACACAGAGAGAACAGTGGCATTATTGTTACAGTCAGTCAGTCAGTGGTTGTGGCTGTGGTTGAGTCATCATTCAGGGACTGCAGTACAGGTAGCAAAGCAGCAACCAACCCCAGGAATCACATGATGGATGGCTTACTCACTCTGTCCAAGTATGACTCTGTAATTAACCTCTATGGCCTCCTCTTCCTTTAGCTCTAATCACTACCGGGGAAAACCCCTCGTTAGGCCTCACCTGACCCCCTACCTACCACTCCACCCTTCCACCCCAATCCTTCCCTTCTTCAACCTACACACAAATAGAGAGAGGGAGGAGAGAGACAGTTTTGAAGGTCACTATTCACCCTGTCTCCTCTGACGGTTCTGCTTGTCTTTTCATGATTCCTTTCCTTTCATCTTTCTCTTCATTATTTATTACTCTCTTTTGTCAGCCCTCATTTGACGCCCTCTGCCTCTTGACTCCTTACACTCTTTCTTTAGACTTCTCTTTCTTCACCTTCTCTATTGGCTCATCTCCTTTGTCACTCCTCTCCATTTCCCCACTCATCCCTCTTTCCCTATTCTCTCTTTAACTTCTTCCACAGTTCTTTTTTTTTACAAACTTGTGGCCTCATTATTTAAACTTGTGGCCTCATTATTTAAACTTGTGGCCTCATTATTTACCTCTATTTTACATTTACGTCATTTAGCAGACGCTCTTATCCAGAGCGACTTACAGTTAGTGAATACATTTATTTTTATTTATTTTTTTATACTGGCCCCCCGTGGGAATCGAACCCCAAACGCCATGCTCTATCAACTGAGCTACATCCCTGCCGGCCATTCCCTCCCCTACCCTGGGCCAATTGTGCGCCGCCCATGAGTCTCCCGGTCACAGCCGGCTGCGACAGAGCCTGGATTTGAACCAGGATCTCTAGGGGCACAGTTAGCACTGCGATGCGGCGCCTTAGACCACTGCGCCACTCAGGAGACTACATCCAACTTTAAATTCCAAGGCACCACAAACGCTGTCTACTGAACTCCTAGGGAACCACCCCACTGAGTGATGCCCCAGAACGAGCAGATCAAACGCCTCTCTCCCTAACTCCCTTTTTTCCATTCCTCTCTTTTTTTCTTCACCCATCCCTCTATTTCGGTTGTCCTCTTTCATGTTAGGGAATAGTGGCTTAAGTGGCTCTATCGGTTTCTGACGGGCCTCTCAATGAAGCCTGTGTGAGTCGACTGAGAGGGGAAATAAATTGGTTGGTTCTGGGGGATGTGGCCCTGGTTGCGACCAATGCTGTGAACTCTTTGATCTGCACCGTTGCAGGATGAGACAGCTAGACAGCTAGACAACCACACACACACACACACATAGATACACACAAACACACACACACACACACACACAAAGCGGAGGGGTCATGGGTGGGGAGGGAGATTGAACTGGTCGGATGAGTCACACTATTTTCATTCTTGGACAAAGCCTGTTTTGTTACAGTATATTCTGGTTATTGCCTATTTTGACATGTGGATTGAGCGAGTGCCCTGAATTTTTTGTTTTCACATTGGAGGGAAGATCATGAAGGAGAAGATATGTGAAGCTACACCGCCATCTTGCGGCGACTATGCATTATGGCACCACAGGTTTGACAGGCTTTAATTGAGAGGGGTGTGGGTCTGGTTCATCCTCCTGATACTGAAGCAGATGTCAATTGACTGTCTACTACCAACTACAACTCAACCATGGGGCAATCATGGAGCTGTTTATCCTTTTATGTATCATCTTCTCTGCTCTTTCCTTTTTTTAATCACCAGACCACCTCAATCATAACAGGGATGTCCTTCTGATTCGGTGCCTTTAACAAAGTGTAACTTGGTAAAACAACTAAACGTTTGATTTCATCTCATTTTAACATTCTGTCATAAAGAGCACATTTTCAACTTAATAAAACGTTTTCCCATCTCAAGAGGTTAAATAAATGAAAAATTACTATAGTAAGTGCCTATTAATTGCCAAATAAAGTAACAGGGTTGACCGTGACAGGGTTGACAATTTCATCTTAAATCAGCCATAAATCCCCTTGTGAGAGGGGGAATGGAACCTTGTTGTGTGCAACAGGAAGTGGCAATTGAATGCAAGCTTCACCCACATTTTTTTATTGCTGCAACATTTCTAGGCTGTCTATCTATGGGTAACAGCTCGACCAGCTCAGTTTTCCACCACAAAACACCAAAATGGCCAAAAAGAGTAAAACCAGCTCACCTGGTTTTACACTATGATTTGACGATCAGATGTTCAATGTTTCTTTCGAGAGAAAAAAAATGTAGGGACTAGTTTCACCATATTAAATGAAAGTTCAGTTTACATAACAAGGTTAATCATAGAATGAGGGACAGTAGTAAATGAATTACTAATCACATTAAATGAATAATAATCTTCAGAAATGACTTTGTCAAAGCAACAAAATAATTAGGGCTTTACAATGATGGTGAAACTTGCATACATTTTTGGATTAAGTGGGTTGAAATCTTCCTAGAAGTGACACAGGGTTGATGGAGGGACATGTCTAAATACAGAATTTTGGCACTTTAGCAAGCATTTATTCATATATAAAAAACGGATTTATTGAATGTTCCATGTGGTCTATATTAAAGGGCACTCCATTTAATATAACAGGCTTTTAAAATGCAATATTGGTGCACGAATTCTACTTAAAATATCAAAGGGATGCAAAAGGCACACATTTCGTGGAAAGAACCAACAGCTACATAATATGGTCATAGCTATGATAAATGCCATAAACAGTCATATAATTGTTGGTGTCAGCTTATGACAACTGACTGTATACTTTTATGACCTCTTCTCTACCAGCAGGATCTTACAGTTACAGTAGCTTATCTTATCTGTACATTATCTTCCTGTCTGGTTTTGCGCCCCCTTGGGCTCGTGCGATGGAGGAGATCTTTGTGGGCTATACTCAGCCTTGTCTCAGGGTAGTAAGTTGGTGGTCTGTTGATATCCCTCTAGTGGTGTGGGGGCTGTGCTTTGGCAAAGTGGGTGGGGTTGTGTCCTGCCTGGTTGGCCCTGTCCGGGGGAATCCTCGGAAGGGGCCACAGTGTCCCCCGACCCCCCCGTCCCCCGTCCCCGTCTCAGCTTCCAGTATCTATGCTGCAATAGTCTGTTGTGTCATGTGCTGGGGGGTTAGGGTCAGTCTGTTATATCTGGTGTAATTCTCCTGTCTTATTTGGTGTCCTGTGTGAATTTAAGTATGCTCCTTCTAATTCTCACTCTCTCTCCCTCTTTCCCTCCCTTCCCGGAGGACCTGAGCCCTATGACCATGCCTCAGGACTACCTTGCCTGATGACTCATGACTGTCCCCAGTCCACCTGGTCATGTTGCTGCTCCAGTTTCAACTGTTCTGCCTGCGGCTATGGAACCCTGACCTGTTCACTGGATGTGCTACCTTGTCCCAGACCTGCTGTTTTCACCTGGCCACATGAACAGGCCGCATGAACAGTCCGACTCATTAGCATTTATTTATCTTTGAATAACCATCCCTCCTCTCTCTCACTGCGCGCTCTCTCTCTCTCTCTCTCTCTCTCTCTCTCTCTCTCTCTCTCTCTCTCTCTCTACTGCACCTGCTGTCTTGACCTCTGAATGCTTGGCTATGAAAAGCCAACTGACATTTACTCCTGAGGTGGTGACCTGTTGCACCCTCTACAACCACTGTAATTATTATTTGACCCTGCTGGTCATCTATGAACGTTTGAACATCTTGAAGAACAATCTGTCCTTAATGGCCATGTACTCTTATAATCTCCACCCGGCACAGCCAGAAGAGGACTGGACACCCCTCAGAGCTTGGTTCTTCGCTAGGTTTCTTCCTAGGTTTCTGCCTTTCTAGGGAGTATTTCCTACTCACCGTGTTTCTCCATCTGCATTGCTTGCTGTTTGGGGTTTTAGGCTGGGTTTCTGTATAGCACTTTGTGACATCTACTGATGTAAAAAGGCCTTTATAAATACATTTTATTTTATTTAAAGGGTGTGCCCTGTCAAAGTCCTCCACCATGCCCTCTGTGGATGTGCCCTTATTGGAAGTCAGTGGCTATATTCCAATTCTCTACCCTTCTCCCTAACTGGGTGAAGCCAGGGTAGAGAATCTGAAAGCAGCCAGTGTCTTGAATAATGGAAGAAGATGTCTGATGCCAATGATAAAGAAAACCAAGTTCCTCAAATTATCTATTTATTCACAGTGAGCGATTAGCTGTGTTAAAACGATTAAACAAGTGGTGGCAATACTTTTAGGGCATGTCATTATGTCATTGTTTTTATCATAACATATTGATGTATTTTACAATTACGAATTGCCTGTTCAATAAACTCAACCATTATTGTGTTGTTGATGCCTTGGCCCTGATGTTGGTTTGCAGGTCAACGGAGCTGTTTTATCGTGCATATTTTTGGCAGATCTACTAAATTGTTCCTGTCAAACAAGCGGGCCTACAGTATAGCCCACAAAAATTAAACCGTTTATATTCCTAATCTGCAAACAACATACCTCCCTCTCTCTATTCTCTATCACGAATCCAGCGAAAAGCACTTGTTTATTACAGAGCAAAAGCTGCTTATGCCAGGAGTTCGGGTAGCGACCTGGGCAAAACCGGTGTTTGATTGGACGCTGGTGTATCAGAAAGTGTCAAACATCCAATGACAAGCGGATTCTTGTTGCCTTTGACCGTCCTATCCTACCTACCTGTCACTGCGCTGATCCACAGAAATGTGGCTTCACCAGCAGAAAAGTGAGTAAAGTTTACTTTTGCAGATTTTGCACATTAAAAATAGACTATTATTCACAAGAAATGACTCGCAGACTATGAAGTGAGAACTTTATTGGTGAGGGTAAGCACATAGCTGCCTAGAAGTTAGCTGCCTACTCTCCCCTTCTCCAGGACAAGGTGCCTCTGTTCTCGACCTCACTCTCTCCCGGACCTGACAGTTTGAATAACTCGGTCAGAATGACATTTGTTGCTGGCAGTAAAATGGACTGGCTGTACCCAAGATGTCACAGGGAGTTCCTAGCTCAAACTCTCTGTCGTTTGGGATTGTTCGTGATCTGTATGGTAAGTTAATTATTTTGTTGAATAAAATTATATAATGTATCCAGCAGGTGGCAAATTATTAACGCGTTGGAATGCAGTTTTGTTGCAATAATTAACAAATTAGCTATATAAGATCAGTTAAATTATATAGGGCAACCCTCACCAAATTGGCCTAGTCACATATGTATTTAATTGGCCTACGTGAAATGTGTCTATTTTATAATAAACAATATTGACGGATGTTTTGGACGGGGAAGTGGGGTCACTTTAATATGGAGTGAAACGCTAATCATTCCATCTCATGCCATGTCGCTTGCAATGAAGCAGAGATAGAGGCTGCAGAGACAGAGAGCGGATTATAAATTGGCCACTGTCTGTTCCAACTAACCATTCAGCTGTGGCAGTGCAATAATACGAGGATAGAGGACAGAGAGAGTCACCAAGCTGTATCCCATACACAGCATTCCAGCATTCTGAGAGGACAGTTATAGGGATAATACCTGGCTTTGTTCACTGACCAATGAATGACCACCAGGGTCGGGACTCCTTTCCATCAGGGTGCTGACTCCTTTCACAACATGTCCTGAAGTGACCTCAACTCAGAGACGTGATGTAGGCATATAGTGGGAAGATGTCCCTATAAACACTGATGCAGGTTCAGATATTTGTTCAGCTCACTAATGGTTAAGGTTAGGATTTGTGGTAGGGTACTGTATCTAATACTATATCTGTGATTAAGGGCAACATGCTTCTCCCTTGGGGAAACAGGTATTCTGAGTAAATAAAGGTTAAATAAAAATATATGTAAAAGCATTACTTTGTTATGTCATCATCATTACTACCATCTCAAGGTGCACTGTAAAACATTTCCTGTAATTTTTAAAGGAAATTACAGGCAGCACAGTAGCCAGAAGGTTACTGTAAAATTATAGTATTTTACTGACAGCACAGAAGCCAGTAAATTACTGTAGATTTACAGGACTTTTACTGTAACACAAATGTACAGCCTATTACTGGAACATCTGACTACAGTAACATGCTGTATTTCTAGAATTTATAGTGCAATTCTGGAAGCAGAGTGGTTAGTAAACTGTTGCAGATTTACAGTGCAGGTAGTGCCAACGACGGGCAGTATTTCTGTTACATGTATTTGATATAGGTATTTCAATACTTCCAATACCTATTTTGTAATTTGTATTTCACTGGCTGAACTACATTTTGGTCATTTAGCAGACGCTCTTGTCCAGAGCGACTTCCAGTCAGTGCATTCATCTAAGGTTGATAAAAAAAAAACACATATCACAGTCATAGCAAGTAAAACATTTCTATATCCTTTACTGGGAATGTTGTTTTAGTTAAGGATACATTGGTCTTCAAAATATCCTGTATTTGTAACAAGATACCTTTTGGATGTATCTTTGCCCATCTCTGGCTAATGCAAAGTACATTACTGTAATATTCACAGTAACTTGCCACCAGCTTCCTGTAAGTTACTGTAAAATGCAGAGCAATGACATAGTACAAAACTGTGAAATTAGCATACTATACTGTAAGAAAATATATGCTACTGTAATCATGTTGGTATTTTACGGTAATTACATGGGATTAGTACAAGCAGGTTGGCTGCTAGGTATTTGTATATTACAGTATATTTATGAATATTTTATGTTTAATAACTTCTAGAGGCCTAAACAAAGGCTTCCAAACTGGCTGTGATTACAGGGCAAAACAAATCAAAAGGACACTGCTAAATATTCAACAATTAGCGGTTTACGACACACTGTCATTCTGATCTGTACCCTATATACTGTACTTTAAATCAGTTCAATTGGTACAGCATTCTCACTAACGGGTGCAACAAAAATAGCCACTTAAAATATGTTAATGAGCCAATGCACCATAATTCACAGTATGCTGCTGTAATTCTAAAGCAGGGTAGCGGAACAGTACGGTACTGTAATTTAGAATTACATTAGCTAACTGTGAAAGTTTTGCTGTACATTTACAGCAATTTGTTACCGTGAGGGTGACACCTATGATTGTATTAAAGTGACTTGTGTTGCTGTTCTTCTTTCCGTCCTCTTCTCCAGGGAATGGTGTTGACCATGTCCATGTATCCCATGCTGAGAGCCCTCGGTGTCCAGCTCCATTCTGCCTTCATGGGGAGCTACGTACCTGGACACCACTCTGTCCTCCTCATCAACTGCCCCAACGAACAGGCAGCCAAGGACATAGGCAGGTAAGCTACAGGACAGCCAGCCTGGTCTCATAGACTAGACATAATATAGTAACTGTAAAACCAGGGTACTCAAATTAGTATGATATGTTATGTTTGGTATGGTTACATAAGCCTAAATAACGTTATCAAGCTAGCTAACGTTAGCCACCTAGCTAGAATTCGTAACATATCCTACATTTTGCAAATTCGTTACATATTGTACGTTTTCTAATTCGTAACATATAATACGAATTGTAATTTGTAACATATCATACGAAATGGGTGATGGATAACCACAAATTAATGCATACCATACGAAACCTAAGTTATCATACTAAACTGAGTTTCTCAGATTTACATACAGAATAATACAAAATGCTCTGAGACCAGGTTGGGACAGCAAACCATTATTACACTGTAACAACACAATACTACACTGCGGTGTTGTAGTACTCGAGACCGGTCTCGGTATAGAGCCCAGAGTTTTTACCTGGTGAGGTCCCTTGGTCAGGAAAAACTCCTGGCCCTATTAATATCACCCATGTGATATGTCTAACCGCTAACTAGAATATATGCTAGGTAATTAGTATTTCAACAATGCGTCAGCTCGCTCCCATATGTAGATGACTCACAAAAAAATAGAATAAAGAATAAATGAATAAATAAATGCTTATTTAGAGCATTCCGGAATACTGAGTGATGTTACATTCACTTCAGACATAAGCTCTTATTATTTCTTTCTCTTTCAGGATTTATAGGAAATAAGTGAGTAAGATGTGAAAGCCATAAGCCAGTGGAGTACTACTGTGAGTGCAGCTTCCTCTTTCCCTGTGTCTGTGGTGCATGTAAATGAGCTGTTCTCTGTTTACTGTGTGCCTGCCTGGAGAGAACACTGAGTAGCTTTCAAACAAGCCAAAATGTAAATGTCCATCCTCCCTCCTGTCTTCACAGGTTAGAGCAGTCAAATCAAGTAAAAAAATCAAATTTTATTGGTCACATGGTTCGTAAATAACAGGTATAGACTAACAGTGAAATGCTTTCTTACAAGTGCTTCTAACAATGCAGAGAGAAAAAAAGGGAAATAATAGAAAAATAATAACACAAGGAATAAATACACAATGAGTAACGATAACTTGGCTATATACACGGGTACCAGTACCGAGTCGATTTACAGGGGAATGAGGTAATTGAGGTAGATACAGTGGGGAGAACAAGTATTTGATACACTGCCGATTTTGCAGGTTTTCCTACTTACAAAGCATGTAGAGGTCTGTCATTTTTATCATAGGTACACTTCAACTGTGAGAGACGGAATCTAAAACAAAAATCCAGAAAATCACATTGTATGATTTTTAAGTAATTAATTTGCATTTTATTGCATGACATAAGTATTTGATCACCTACCAACCAGTAAGAATTCCGGCTCTCACAGACCTGTTAGTTTTTCTTTAAGAAGCCCTCCTGTTCTCCACTCATTACCTGTATTAACTTCACCTGTTTGAACTCGTTACCTGTATAAAAGACACCTGTCCACACACTCAATCAAACAGACTCCAACCTCTCCACAATGGCCAAGACCAAAGAGCTGTGTAAGGACATCAGGGATAAAATTGTAGACCTGCACAAGGCTGGGATGGGCTACAGGACAATAGGCAAGCAGCTTGGTAAGAAGGCAACAACTGTTTGCGCAATTATTAGAAAATGGAAGAAGTTTAAGATGACGGTCAATCAGCCTCGGTCTGGGGCTCCATGCAAGATCTCACCTCGTGGGGCATCAATGATCATGAGGAAGGTTAGGGATCAGCCCAGAACTACACGACAGGACCTGGTCAATGACCTGAAGAGAGCTGGGACCACAGTCTCAAAGAAAACCATTAGTAACACACTACGCCATCATGGATTAAAATCCTGCAGTGCACGCAAGGTCCCCCTGCTCAAGCCAGCGCATGTCCAGGCCCGTCTGAAGTTTGCCAATGACCATCTGGATGATCCAGAGGAGGAATGGGAGAAGGTCATGTGGTCTGATGAGACAAAAATAGAGCTTTTTGGTCTAAACTCCACTCGCCGTGTTTGGAGGAAGAAGAAGGATGAGTACAACCCCAAGAACACCATCCCAACCGTGAAGCATGGAAGTGGAAACATCATTCTTTGGGGATGCTTTTCTGCAAAGGGGACAGGTCGACTGCACCATATTGAGGGGAGGATGGATGGGGCCATGTATCGCGAGATCTTGGCCAACAACCTCCTTCCCTCAGTAAGAGCATTGAAGATGGGTCGTGGCTGGGTCTTCCAGCATGAAAACGACCCGAAACACACAGCCAGGGCAACTAAGGAGTGGCTCCATAAGAAGCATCTCAAGGTCCTGGAGTGGCCTAGCCAGTCTCCAGACCTGAACCCAATAGAAAATCTTTGGAGGGAGCTGAAAGTTCGTATTGCCCAGCGACAGCCCCGAAACCTGAAGAATCTGGAGGTCTGTATGGAGGAGTGGGCCAAAATCCCTGCTACAGTGTGTGCAAACCTGGTCAAGACCTACAGGAAACGTATGATCTCTGTAATTGCAAACAAAGGTTTCTGTACCAAATATTAAGTTCTGCTTTTCTGATGTATCAAATACTTATGTCATGCAATAAAATGCAAATTAATTACTTAAAAATCATACAATTTAATTTTCAGGATTTTTTTTTTTAGATTCCATCTCTCACAGTTGAAGTGTACCTATGATACAAATTACAGACCTCTACATGCTTTGTAAGTAGGAAAACCTGCAAAATCTGCAGTATCAAATACTTGTTCTCCCCACTGTATGTACATACACTACCGGTCAAAAGTTTTAGAACACCTACTCATTCAATGGTTTTTCTTTATTTTTACTATTTTTACATTGTAGAATAATAGTGAAGACATCAAAACTATGAAATAAAAACATATGGAATCATGTAGTAACCCCAAAAGTGTTAAACAAATGAAAATATATTTTATATTTGAGATTCTTCAAATAGCCACCCTTCTACAATGTAGAAAATAGTAAAAATAAAGAAAAACCCTTGAATGATTAGGTGTTCTAAAACTTTTGACCGGTAGTGTAGAGGTAGGGATAAAGTGACTAGGCAACATCATACATACAGTGAGGGAAAAAAGTATTTGATCCCCTGCTGATTTTGTACGTTTGCCCACTGGCAAAGATATGATCAGTCTATAACTTTAATGGTAGGTTTATTTGAACAGTGAGCGACAGAATAACAACAACAAAATCCAGAACAACGCATGTCAAACATTTTATAAATTGATTTGCATTTTAATGAGGGAAATAAGTATTTGACCCCCTCTCAATCAGAAAGATTTCTGGCTCCCAGGTGTCTTTTATACAGGTAACGAGCTGAGATTAGGAGCACACTCTTAAAGGAAGTGCTCCTAATCTCAGCTTGTTACCTGTATAAAAGACACCTGTCCACAGAAGCAATCAATCAATCAGATTCCAAACTTTCCACCATGGCCAAGACCAAAGACCTCTCCAAGGATGTCAGGGACAAGATTGTAGACCTACACAAGGCTGGAATGGGCTACAAGACCATCACCAAGCAGCTTGGTGAGAAGGTGACAACAGTTGGTGCGATTATTCGAAAATAGAAGAAACACAAAAGACCTGTCAATCTCTCTCGGCCTGGGGCTCCATGCAAGATCTCACCTCGTGGAGTTGCAATGATCATGAGAACGGTGAGGAATCAGCCCAGAACTACACGGGAGGGTCTTGTCAATGATCTCAAGGCAGCTGGGACCATAGTCACCAAGAAAACAATTGGTAACACACTACGCCGTGAAGGACTGAAATCCTGCAGCGCCCGCAAGGTTCCCCTGCTCAAGAAAGCACATATACAGGGCCGTCTGAAGTTTGCCAATGAACATCTGAATGATTCAGAGGAGAACTGGGTGAAAGTGTTGTGGTCAGATGAGACCAAAATCGAGCTCTTTGGCATCAACTCAACTCGCCGTGTTTGGAGGAGGAGGAATGCTGCCTATGACCCCAAGAACACCATCCCCACCGTCAAACGTGGAGGTGGAAACATTATGCTTTGGGGGTGTTTTTCTGCTAAGGGGACAGGACAACTTCACCGCATCAAAGGGACGATGGACGGGGCCATGTACTGTCAAATCTTGGGTGAGAACCTCCTTCCCTCAGCCAGGGCATTGAAAATGGGTCGTGGATGGGTATTCCAGCATGACAATGACCCAAAACACACAGCCAAGGCAACAAAGGAGTGGCTCAAGAAGAAGCACATTAAGGTCCTGGAGTGGCCTAGCCTGTCTCCAGACCTTAATCACATAGAAAATCTGTGTAGGGAGCTGAAGGTCCAGTTGCCAAACGTCAGCCTCGAAACCTTAATGACTTGGAGAAGATATACAAAGAGGAGTGGAACAAAATCCCTCCTGAGATGTGTGCAAACCTGGTGGCCAACTACAAGAAACGTCTGACCTCTGTGATTGCCAACCAGGGTTTTGCCACCAAGTACTAAGTCATGTTTTGCAGAGGGGTCAAATACTTATTTCCCTAATTAAAATGCAAATCAATTCATAACATTTTTGACATGCGTTTTTTTGGATTTTTTTGTTGTTAATCTGTCTCTCACTGTTCAAATAAACCTACCATTAAAATTATAGACTGATCATGTCTTCGTCAGTGGGCAAACGTACGAAATCAGCAGGGGATCAAATACCTTTTTCCCTCACTGTAATAAACAGTAGCAGCAGCGTATGTGATGAGTCAAAAGTGTTAGTGCAAAAAGGGTTTATGCAGATAGTCCGGGTAGCTATTTGGTGAACTATGTAACTAACTATTTAGCAGTCTTATGACTTGGGGGTAGAAGCTGTTCAGGGTCCTGTTGGTTCCAGACTTGGTGCAACAGTACTGCCTGCCGTGCGGTAGAGAGAATAGTTTATGACTTGGGTGGCTGGAGTCTTTGACCATTTTTAGGGCCTTCCTCTGACACCGCCTGGTATAGAGGTTCTGGATGGCAGGGAGCTTGGCCCCAGTGATGTACTGGGCCGTACGCACAACCCTTTGTAGCGCATTGCGGTCGGATGCCAAGCAGTTGCCATACCAAGTGCTGATGCAACCAGTCAAGATGCTCTCAATGGTGCATCTGTATAACTTTTTGAAAATCTGAGAGCCCATGCTGAACCTTTTCAGCCTCCTGAGGGGGATGAGGTGTTGTCGTGCCTTCTTCATGACTGTGTTGGTGTGTGTGGTCCATGATAATTCCATAGTGGATGCCGAGGAACTTGAAGCTCTCGACCTGCTCCACTACAGCCCTGTCGATGTGGATGGAGGTGTGCTCAGCCCTCCGTTTCCTGTAGTCCAAGATCAGCTCCTTTGTATTACTGACATTGAGGGAGAGGTTATTGTCCTGGCACCACACTGCCAGGTCACTGACCTCTGCCCTATAGGCTGTCTCTTTGTAGTCGGTGATCAGGCCAACCACTGTCTTGTCGTCAGCAAACGATGATGGAGTTTGGCGTGGCCACGCAGTCATGGGTGAACAGGGAGTACAGAATGGGACTAAACACACACACCTGACGGTCCCCGTGTTGAGGGTCAGTGTGGCGGATGAGTTGTTGCCTACCCTCACCACCTGGGGGTGGCCCGTCAGGAAGTCCAGGATCCAGTTGCAGAGGGAAGTGTTCAGTCCCAGGGTCCTGAGTTTAGTGATGAGCTTTGAGGGAACTATGGAGTTGAACGCTGAGCTATGGTCAATGAACAGCCTTCTCACATCGGTGTTCAGCTTGTCCAGGTGGGAGAGGGCAGTGTGGAGCAGACCTGGGATAACTATAGTTTTAAATATGCTTTGTGTAAAGTAACATTTATTTTGGCAGAACAAATAGTTACGTTGGAGGTGACTACAACTATTTAAATACAGGTCTGAAAAATGTAAATCTTTTTAAATTATTTAAATACAGATCTTAGAAAGTGACTACTTTTCAGAAACTATTGGATTTGCCGCCTTCAACTAATGGCAGAGCTGCATCTGAAATGGCATGTTTCACACACAATGTCCTATACTGTAATATTTCAATCTGTTGGACAGTAGTTCATCTTTTATCTAAACCAAATCAAGCTTTATTTATAGAGCATATTTCAGACATGGAATGCAACGCAATGTACTTTACAGGAAAATAAAGCTGAAATATTTACTACACAGCATACACTATACATACAACGGTATGTGGACACCCCTTTAAATTAGTCGATTTGACTATTTCAGCCACACCCGTTGCTGACAGGTGTATGAAATCGAGCGCACAGTCATGCAATATCCATAGACAAACATTGGCAGTAGAATGGCCTTACTGAAGAGCTCAGTGACTTTCAACGTGGCACCGTCATAGGATGCCACCTTTCCAACAAGTCAGTTCATCAAATTTCTGCCCTTCTAGAGCTGCCCCGGTCAACTGTAAGTGCTGTTATTGTGAAGTGGAAACATCTAGGGGCAACAACGGCTTAGCCGCGAAGTGGTAGGCCACACAAGCTCACAGAACGGGACCGCCAAGTGCTGAAGAACTGTTCGTCGGGAGCTTCATGAAATGGGTTTCCATGGATGAGCAGCCACACACAAGCCTAAGATCACCATGCGTAATGCCAAGCGTCAGCTGGACTCTGGAGCAGTGGAAACGCATTCTCTGGAGTGATGAATCATGCTTCACCATCTGGCAGTCCGACGGACTAATCTGGGTTTGGCAGATTTTCTTTTACGTTTTTATTTAACCTTTATTTAACCAGGTAAGCCAGTTGAGAACAAGTTCACATTTACAACTGCGACCTGGCCAAGATAAAGCAAAGCAGTGCGATAAAAAAACAACAACACAGAGTTACATATGGGGTAAACAAAACATAAAGTCAAAAATACAACAGAAAATATATATACAGTGTGTGCGAATGTAGTAAGTTATGGAGGTTAGGCAATAAATAGGCCATAGTGCAAAATAGTTACAATTTCGTATAACACTGGAATGATAGATGTGCAAAAGATGATGTGCAAAAAGAGATTCTGGGGTGCAAATTAGCAAAATAAATAACAATATGGGGATGAGGTAGTTGGGTGTGCTAATTTCAGAAAGGCTGTGTACAGGTGTGGTGATCGGTAAGCTGCTCTGACAACTGACGCTTAAAGTTAGTGAGGGAGATAAGAGTCTCCAGCTTCAGAGATTTTTGCAGTTTGTTCCAGTCATTGGCAGCAGAGAACTGGAAGGAATGGCGGCCAAAGGAGGTGTTGGCTTTGGGGATGACCAGTGAGACATACCTGCTGGAGCGCAGACTACGGGTGGGTGTTGCTATGGTGACCAGTGAGCTAAGATAAGACGGGGATTTGCCTAGCATTGATTTATAGATGACCTGGAGCCAGTGGGTTTGGCGTCAAATATGTAGTGAGGGCCAGCCAACAAGAGCGTACAGGTCACAATGGTGGGTAGTATATGGGGCTTTGGTGACAAAACGGATGGCAATGTGATAGACATTTTGTAAATGACATCGCCGAAGTCAAGGATCAGTAGGATAGTCAGTTTTACGAGGGCATGTTTGGCAGCATGAGTGAAGGAGGCTTTGTTGCGAAATAGGAAGCCGATTCTAGATCTAACTTTTGATTGGTGATGCTTAATGTGAGTCTGGAAGGAGAGTTTACAGTCTAACCAGACACCTAGGTATTTGTAGTTGTCCACATACTCTAGGTCAGACCCGCCGAGAGTAGTGATTCTAGTTGGGTGGGCGGGTGCAAGCAGCGTTCGGTTGAAGAGCATGCATTTAGTTTTACTAGTGTTTAAGAGCAGTTGGAGGCTACGGAAGGAGTGTTGTATGGCGTTGAAGCTCGTTTGGAGGTTTGTTAATACAGTGTCCAATGAAGGGCCAGATGTATACAAAATGGTGTCGTCCGCATAGAGGTGGATCCGAGCGTCACCAGCAGCAAGAGCGACATCATTGATATACACAGAGAATAGAGTCGGCCCGAGAATTGAACCCTGTGGCACCCCCATAGAGACGGCCAGAGGTCCAGACAACAGGCCCTCCGATGTGACACATTGAACTCTATCTGAGAAGTAGTTGGTGAACCAGGCGAGGCAGTCATTAGAGAAACCAAGGCTATTTAGTCTGCCAATAAGAATGCGGTGGTTGACAGAGTCAAAAGCCTTGGCCACGTCGATGAAGACGGCTGCGCAGTACTGTCTTTTATCGATCGCATTTATAATATCGTTTAGGACCTTGAGCGTGGCTGAGGTGCACCCATGACCAGCTCGGAAACCGGATTGCATAGCGGAGAAGGTACGGTGGGATTCAAAATGGTCGGTGATCTGTTTGTTAACTTGGCTTTCAAATACTTTCTAAAGGCAGGGCAGGATGGATATCGGTCTATAACAGTTTGGATCTAGAGTGTCATCCCCTTTGAAGAGGGGGATGACCGCGGCAGCTTTCCAATCTCTGGGGATCTCAGACATTACGAAAGAGAGGTTGAACAGGCTAGTAATAGGGGTTGCGACAATTTCGGCTGCGAATTTTAGAAAGGGTCCAGATTGTCTAGCCCAGCTGATTTGTAGGGGTCCAGATTTTTCAGAACATCAGCTGTCTGAATTTGTGTGAAGGAGAAGCGGGGGGGGCATGGGCAAGTTGCAGCGGAGGGTGCAGAGCTGGTGGCCGGGTTAGTGGTAGTTAGGTGGAAAGCTTGGCCAGCCATAGCAAAATGCTTGTTGAAATTCTCGATTATTGTAGATTTATTGGTGGTGACAGTGTTTCCTAGCCTCGGTGCAGTGGACAGTTGGGAGGAGGTGCTCTTATTTTCCATGGACTTGTCCAAAAACTTTTTGGAGTTAGTGCTACAGGATACACATTTCTGTTTGAAAGCCTTTGCTTTCCTAACTGATTGTGTATATTGGTTCCTGACTTCCCTAAAAAGTTGCATATCGCGGGGGCTGTTCGATGCTAATGCAGTACGCCACAGGATGTTTTTGTGCTGTTCAAGGGCAGTCAAGTCTGAGGAGAACCAGGGGCTATATCTGTTCTTAGTTCTGAATCTTTTGAATGGTGCATGCTTATTTAAGATTGAGAGGAAAGCACTTTTAAAGAATAACCAGGCATCCTCTACTGACGGAATGAGGTCAATAACCATCCAGGATACCCGGGCCAGGTCAATTAGAAAGGCCTGCTCGCTAAAGTGTTTTAGGGAGCGTTAGACAGTGATGAGGGGTGGTCGTTTGATCGCGGACCCATTACGGACGCAGGCAATAAGGCAGTGATCGCTGAGATCCTGGTTGAAGACAGTGGAGGTGTATTTAGAGGGTACATTTGTCAGGATGATATCTATGAGGGTGCCCATGTTTACAGATTTAGGGTTGTACCTAGTAGGTTCGTTGATAATTCTTTTGAGATTGAGGGCATTTAGTTTAGATTGTAGGTTGGCCGGGGTGTTAAGCATATCCCAGTTTAGGTCACCAAGCAGTACGAACTCTGAGGATAGATGGGGGGCAATCAGTTCACATATGGTGTCCAGGGCACAGCTCGGGGCTGAGGGGTGTCTGTAGCAAGCGTCAACAGTGAGAGACTTATTTCTGGAAAGGTGGATTTTTAGAAGTAGAAGCTCAAACTGTTTGGGCACAGACCTGGATAGTACGATAGAGCTCTGCAGGCTATCTCTACAGTAGATTGCAACCCCACCCCCTTCGGCAGTTCTATCGAGACGGAAAATGTTCTAGTTGGGGATGGAAAATTCTGAATTTTTGGTGGCCTTCCTAAGCCAGGATTCAGACACTGCTAGAACATCAGGGTTGGTGGAGTGTGCTAATGCAGTGAATAACTCAAACTTATGGAGGAGGCTTCGGATATTAACGTGCAAGAAACCAAGGCTTTTACGATTTCAGAAGTCAACAAATTATAACGCCTGGGGAGTAGGAGTGATACTGGGGGCTACAGGGCCTGGGTTAACCTCTACATTACCAGAGGAACAGAGGAGGAGTAGAATAAGGATATGGCTAAAGGCTTTAAGTACTGGTCTTCTAGTGCGTTGGGTACAGAGAAAAAAAGGGGCAGGTTTCCGGGCGTTGTAGAATAGATTCAGGGCATTATGTACAGAAAAGAATATGGAAGGATATGAGTACAGTGGAGGTAAACCTAAGCGTTGGGTAACGATGAAGGAGATAGCATCACTGGAGGCACCGATTGAGTCGCTCTCTGCGTGTATGGGGGGTGGGACAAAGGAGCTATCTAAGGCAGGTTTAGCTGGGCTGGCGGGTCTACAGTGAAATAGTACAATAAGAAATAACCGAAACAGCAATAAGCAAGGCATATTGACATGGGAGAGAGGCATAAAGCAATCACAGGTGTAATTCGAGAAAGCTAAGACAACAGCTGGTAATGGCGACAAAGTTTGGGCTGAGGCTAAACATAAACAGGATGCTGTACCGTAAAAAAGGAACAGTCCAGCAGGCATCAGCTGTATAGCTGAGTTATCATTAGGTCCGGTGAACAGCAATAGGATAGTTCGGAGGTAGTTCGGGGGCTGCTATAGCGCTAACGAGCAAGAGGCCACGGCTAGCGTGTGCTAGCGGGCCGGGGCTAGCAGATGGATCTTCGTGGTCGACGTCGTAACGGGAAGCCTGTTGTAACCACATCAGACCATTTCGTCGGCAGACCAGTCGTGTTGGATCGGCGGGGCTCCGTGTCAACACTAGGAGGTCCCGTCCGGTTGACAGAGAGGTAGATAGCCGGGAGATGGGCCTGGCTCAAGGCTAAATCAGGGCTGATTAGACAACCACAAAACGTCCATTTGGTTGCAGCTAGCTAGTAGCGATGAATCCGGTGTTAAAGGTTCAGGGTCGATAACGCGCTGTGCAGACAGTGCAGACTGGCCAAATAATAGTCCAGGCTAGAGCTGGCTGGCTGGTAGATAGTGCAGGCCACGGCCACGGACAATGGTGAAGACCGCTAATGGTGGCTAATAGCAAGTAGCTAGTTAGCTGGCTAGCGATGATCCAGTGTTAAGGTCCAGTGGTTCCGGCAGAAAATCCGATATGCTCTGGCTCGATAGCGCGATGTGCAGACTGACCGACAATTGTCCAGGCTAGAGCTGGCTGGTAGGAAGTGCAGGCCACGGCCACGGACAATGGTGAAGACCGCTAACGGTGGCTAATAGCAAGTAGCTAGTTAGCTGGCTAGCTGGCTAGATTCAGCCAGAGGTTCTGGATAAAAATGTATGAAGAAACAACAGAATCCGTTCCACGTTGGGTGAGGCGGGTTGCAGGAAAGTATATTTAGTTAAAGGATGGAAAGTGAGATTGAGAAATATATACGAAAAAGATTTAAAAAAAACAAAAAACTGGCTATTTACATAAAGGACACTACAGAAAACACGACCGCACTGCTATGCCATCTTGGATTTTATGCCAGGAAACTGCTACCAGCACCAATGCATAGTGCCAACTGTAAAGTTTGCTTGAGGAGGAATAATGGGCTGGGGCTGTTTTTCATGGTTCGGGCAAGGCCCCTTAGTTCCAGTGAAGGGAAATCTTAACGCCACAGCATACAATGACATTCAACACGATTCTGTGCTTCCAACTTTGGGGCAACAGTTTGGGGAAGGCCCTTTCCTGTTTCATCATCACAATGCCCCCGTACACAAAGCGAGGTCCATACAGAAATGGTTTGTTGAGATCGGTGTGGAAGAATTTGACTGGCCTGCACAGATCCCTGAACTCAATCCCATCGAACACCTTTGGGATGAATTGGAACGCAGACTGCGAGCCAGGCCTAATCACCCAACATCAGTGCCCGACTTCACAAATGCTCTTGTGGCTGAATGGAAGCAAGTCCCTGCAGCAATGTTCAAACATCTAGTGGAAAGCCTTCCCAGAAGAGTGGAGGCTGTTATAGCAGCAAAGGGGGGGGACCAACTCCATTTTAATGCTAATAATTTTAGAATGAGATGTCCGAAGAGCAGGTGTCCACATACTTTTGGTCCTGTAGTGTACATACAGTGCATTCGGAAAGTATTCAGACCCTTTGACTTTTTCCACATTATGTTACGTTACAGCCTTATTGTAAAATTGATTCAACTGTTATATTTCCTCATCAAATTTATACACAATAACCCATAATGACAAAGCAATAAACAGGATTTTAGAAAAGTTTGCAAATTTATATTTAAAAAAAACGCTGGATTTATCACAAGTATTCAGACCCATTGGCAGCGATTACATTGCTGCACAGCTATTTTCAGGTCTCTCCAGAGATGTTCGATCGGGTTCAAATCCGTGCTCTTGCTGGGCCACTCAAGGACATTCAGAGACTTGTCCCGAAACCACTCCTGCATTGTCTTGACTGTGTACTTAGTGTCATTGTCCTGTTGGAAGGTGAACCTTTGCCCCAGTCTAAGTTCCTGAGCTCTCTGGAGCAGGTTTTCATCAAGGATCTCTCTGTACTTTGCTCCGTTCATCTTTCCCTCAATCCTGACTAGTCTCCCAGTCCCTGCCGCTGAAAAACATCCCCACAGCATGTTGCTGCCACCACCATGCTTCACAGTAGGGATGGTGCCAGGTTTCCTCCAGACGTGACGCTTGGCATTCAGGCCAAAGAGTACAATCTTGGTTTCATCAGACCAGAGAATCTTGTTTCTCATGGTCTGAGAGTCCATTAGGTGCCTTTTGGCAAACTCCAAGCAGGCTGTCATGTGCTTTCTACTGAGGAGTGGCTTCTGTCTGGCCACTCTACCTTAAAGGCCTGATTGGGGGAGTGCTGCAGAGATGGTTGTCCTTCTGGAAGTTTCTCCCATCTCCACAGAAGAACTCTGGAGTTCTGTCAGAGTAGCCATCGGGTTCTTGGTCAACTCCCTGACCAAAGTCCTTCTCCCCCGGTTGCTCAGTTTGGCCTGGCGGCCAGCTCTAGGAAGAGTCTTGGTGGTTCCAAACTTCTTCCATTTAAGAATGATGGAGGCCACTGTGTTCTTGGGGACCTTCAATGCTGCAGACATTTTTTGGTATCCTTCCCCAGATCTGTTCCTCGACACAATCCTGTCTCGAAGCTCTACGGACAATTCTTTAGACCTCATGGCTTGGTTTTTGCTCTGACATGCACTGTCAACTGTGGGACCTTGTATAGACAGATGTGTGCCTTTCCAGATGTGTGCCTTTTTTTTTTCAATCAATTGAATTTACCACAGGTAGACTCCAATCAAGTTGTAGAAACATCTCAAGGATGATCAATGGAAAACAGGAAGCACCTGAGCTAAATTGCGAGTCTCATAGCAAAGGGTCTGAATACTTATGTAAATAAGGTATTTCTGTTTTTTATATTTAATACATTTGCAAAAAATTCTAAAAACCTGTTTTCACTTTCTCATTATGGGGTATTGTGTGTTGATCGATGAGGAACATGTTTTATTTAATCAATTTTTGAATAAAGCTGTAACGTAACTAAATGTTGAAAGAGAGAAGGGGTCTGAATACTTTCCAAATGCACCGTAAGAAAAGAAAAAAAGAATGACAGAAACTGAACAACTAAAAGCACCCAAAGTAAATGCAAAGCTAAAAAGATGTCTTTTAAAATATATTTTCATACATGTATGTCCAGAGTTTCGGCCCCCCTCCGGTTATCTGGCAGGCTATTCCAGAGGCTAGAGGCATAATAACTTTAGGATAGTTAAAAGGCCAGTGCCAAAGGACCTAGGGACCTACTGGGTACATAACTTAAAAGCATGTCTGACATGTATTGGGGTGCACAATTGTAGATTGATTTAAAAACCAATAGAATAATCTTAAAATTAGTTCTAAAACTCACAGGTAGGCAGTGCAGAGATCTTAAAACCAGTGTAATGTGTGCTCTTCGTCTGGTCTTGGTCAGTACCCGTGCTGCAGCATTCTGTAAGTTTTGCAGTTGACCAATGGCTTTCATGGGTAGACCAGACAGGAGAGCATTACAGTAGTCAAGCCTGCTTGTAATAAAAGCATGGATGAGTCTCTCTGTATCAGCCTGAGAGAGAAACATCCGCACCTTGGCAATGTTCCTCAGCTGGTAAAAAGCTATTTTGTTCACATTCCAAAATCTTCTAAATTTAGTTCAGAATCTAAAATAACACCTAGGTTTTTTACCTGGTATTTTATTTGTATTGCCCGTGAATCAAAATGTGCGGCTAGATTCTCTCTCTGTGCTTTGGTTCCAACAATAAGTACCTTGTTCTTGTCTTAATTTAGCTGGAAGAAGTTGTGAGCCATCCAAGTATTTAAATCGCCAATACAGTCTAATAATTTATCCGTGGAGCTACAATCCTCTGGTGACACAGAAATGTAAAGTTGTGTATCGTCAGTGTAGCAGTGAAAATCAATGCTGTGCTTTCATAATAACGCTGCCAAAATGAGCCCATCTGGCATTTCTAATTGCCTTGTTATATATGCTAAGTTGCTCTCTCAGAATATCACAATGGACCTGCAACTTTTACTTTCTCCTCTTCCGCTCTGCCTTTCTGCAATTTCTCTTTAATTGATTAGTTTCCTCACTCAAGCAAGGGGCTCTCCACTTAGATGTGGCCTTTTTCAACTTTACTGGAGCTATGGCATCAATGGTTGCCCTTAATTTGCTATTAAAGTTATCAACTAAATCATCACAAGAGGAAGGCAGAATACGTGGTGGAGTTTTTTCATACACAATAACATCTGTAGCAATTTCAGAGGTAAGATAGCGTTTCTTAATAATGCGGTCAGTATTACCCTGTGCTATGGGCCACAAGGTAGTAAAAAATACACAGTGGTGATCAGATAAAGTAACATCAACAATAGAGGATATGTCAATAGAAAGCCCCTTGGTAATAACCAGGTCCAGAGTATGGCCGCGATTATGGGTGGGCCCAGTAACATGTTGGATAAAGTCAATAGAGCAAAAAATTATCATAAATTCAATGGCCTTGGATTCAGTCTCTTTGTCAACATGAGTATTAAAATCACCCAACACAATGATTTTTATCATAGTTCTCAAGGACAATAGACAATAGTTCAGATAAATCAGTAAAGACACAGTGATTTGGTGGCCTACACAGGGTTATGACCAGCACTGTTGGCTGACATTTAAACAGTATAGCATGATGCTCAAAAGACCCAAAGTCGCCAAACGAAATGTCCTTGCAGCTGAGAACATTAGTAAAAATAGAGGCTGTCCCCCCAGCCTTTTTCCCTTTTCTGATAGAGTATGAAAAGCTGTAGTCCAGGGGGGAGGCTTTAATAAGAGCGGCACTACAGTCTGATGACAGCCATGTTTCAGTGAGAAACATGCAATCAACTTTGCGCTCAGTAATGAGGTCATTCATGAGAAAGGTTTTACTTGTGATTGCCCAAACATTTAAAAGTGCCATATTCATTGAGTGTGGGCCACTCTGCCCCTGTGGCATCTGCCTCGAGGTAACCAATGGAATAACAACCAAAATATTATTGTTACAACCGTGTTTTCTGACAGTCTCCAATCTATCAAAATGGGAGATAACAGTTTGTATAAACTCACTAGAAGGCAGAGTTAAAGGAACATACCAGGTTACTCACAATAACCATAGTGCCATTTCTATTGGAGTTGAAATGCTTTCCAAGTCCTCTGTTGCTTATTCTGACAGGGAGAACTGGAACACTACCAGACCCTGTCTGTCAGTCTCTAAAACAGTTTGTGATGCTGCTGTGTTAGGTTCTGAACAAACAGAGTAAAAACTCAAACGGACGACTAGGAAAAGCTCAAACCAAGTTTATTCAACCCACTGGGTGCTTCAGCTGCAAACACAAGGTATGATTACACAAGCACATATATTTCGAACCTCCTACTAGGCGGGGTCAACTCCATACATATGTAGACAGCCAATACATCTCTGTTGCTAGTCAGGAACTTAATTGTTTCCTCTCACCGGTGTAGTCATGGCCCTGCCTGATGCTAGAACCTTTGTGGCCATGGAACTGTATGCGGGTGAGATAGGACTGTAGTAGGAAGGTCATTGGGGTGGCCCCACTCCCAAAGGATTCTTCTAACTTCATCTGTTGACTTGACCTTGAGCCGAATTCCTCGCTCCTCCCTAGTTCCGCAGCTGGCCTGCCTTATCAGGAACTGAAACTAGACCTCCTTGGAAACATTGATATTCAACAATAACATATTTGAACAGAATATGAACTTTCTGCACTTCCCCCTTGTTTCACTCAGTAACTTTCCATACACCAAGTTCCTATCTACCCTTTATTGATCCCATGTCACGACTTCCGCCAAAGCAGCCTCCCCTCCTTGTTCGGGCAGGTTTTGGTGTTCGTCATCACCAGCTTACTAGCTACTGCCGATCCCATTCTCATCACTCCACTTGTCATGTCTTGTCTTGTCAATCACACACACCTGGTGCTCATTCCCCTAATTAGTATGTGTATAAGTGTTCCCTCTGTTCCCCTTGTCTTTGTGAGTGATTGGTTCATTGTGAGAGCGAGTAGCTCGGTTGAGCTACTCTTCTTGTTGTTATTGCCAAGGTGGAATATTTCCCTTGTGATAGTTTTGTTTTGACGCTGGGTGCATTTCATTTATGTAAACGGAATAAACTCTGGACTTCGGTGTTTTACCTCCTGCGCCTGACTCCTTCATTCACACCTCGTCACACCCCATCATATACAGTACCAGTCAAGAGTTTGGACACACCTACTCATTCAAGGGTTTTTCTTAATGTTTTACTATTTTCTACATTGTAGAATAATAGTGAATACATCAAAACTATGAAATAACACATATGGAATCATGTAGTAACCAAAAAAGTGTTAAACATATCAAAATATGTTTTATATTTGAGATTCTTCAAAAAGCCACCCTTTCCCTTAATGACAGCTTTGCACACTATTGGCATTCTCTCAACCAGCTTCACCTGGAATGCTTTTCCAACAGTATTGAAGGAGTTCCAACATATGCTGAGAACTTGTTGGCTGCTTTTCCTTAATTATGCCGTCCGACTCATCCCAAACCATCTCAATTTGGTTGAGGTTGGAGAATTGTGGAGGCCAGGTCTTCTGATGTAGCACTCCATCACTCTCCTTCTTGGTAAAATAGCCCTTACACAGCCTGGAGGTGTGTTGGGTCATTGTCCTGTTGAAAAACAAATGATAGTCCCGCTAAGCCCAAACCAAATGGGATGGCGTATCGCTGCAGAATGCTGTGGTAGCCATGCTGGTTAAGTGTGCCTTGAATTCTAAATAAATCACAGACAGTGTCACCAGCAAAGCACCCCCACACCATAACACCTCCTCCTCCATGCTTTACGGTGGGAACTACACATGCGGAGATCATCCGCTCATCCACACAAAGTCTCACAAAGACATGGCGGTTGGAACCAAAAACCTCAAATTTTGACTCCAGACCAAAGGACAAATTTCCACCGGTCTAATGTCCATTGCTTGTGTTTCTTGGCCCAAGCAGGTCTCTTCTTATTATTGGTGTCCTTTAGTAGTGGTTTATTTGCAGCAATTCGACCATCCAAGGCCTGATTCACACAGTCCCCTCTGAACAGTTGATGTTGAGATGTGTCTGTGACTTGAACTCTGTGAAGCATTTATTTGGGTTGCAATTTCCAAAGCTGGTAACTAATGAACTTATCCTCTGCAGCAGAGGTAACTCTGGGTCTTCCATTCCTGTGGTGGTCCACATGAGAGCCAGTTTCATCATAGCGCTTGATGGTTTTTGCGACTGCACTTGAAGAAACTTTCAAAGTTCTTGAAATGTTCCGTATTGACTGACCTTCATGTCTTAAAGTATTGATGCTGTCGTTTCTCTTTGCTTATTTGAGCTGTTCTTGCCATAATATGGACTTGGTCTTTTACCAAATAGGGCTATCTTCTGTATACCCCCCTTCCTTGTCACAACACAACTGATTGGCTCAAACGCATTAAGAAGGAAAGAAATTCCATAAATTAACTTTTAAAAAGGCACACCTGTTAATGAATTGCATTCCAGGTGACTACCTCATGAAGCTGGTTGAGAGAATGCCAAGAGTGTGCAAAGCTGTCATTAAGGCAAGGTGTGGCTACTTTGAAGAATCTAAAATCTAAAATATAGTTTGATTTGTTTGACACTGTTTTGGTTACTACATGATTCCATATGTGTTATTTCATAGTTTTGATGTCTTCACTATTATTCTACAATGTAGAACATAGTACAAATAAAGAAAAACCCTTGAATGAGTAGGTGTGTCCAAACTTTTGACTGGTAGTGTACATTCCTTAGACATGTAAAGGAATCAATAAGTTATATTATGGTAACATGAATAAGTATATTTCAAGCTAGAATACAACAGCTGGAAATAATCCTGGAACCCCTGCGTGTAGGGTGAATCATGTCTCTTTTAAAAAAGTGCTGGTTGCTCCCACAGCAAATCAAAGTTGTCACAAAAAGAGATATTCCTGTCATTGCAAAGTTTCTTCAGGTACTCGTTCAGGGCAAAGAGTCGGCTGAAATGTTCCAAACCCCTTCGGTAGCACAGGAGGGGGCCAGAGATAATTATTATCTTCCCTGTGCTAGCGAGCATGTTTAAAACATTTTTGTAGTCCTCCCTCAGTTCCTCAGATTGCCTAAAACAAAGGTTGTTAAAACCTACGTGAGTGACGATGGTGTCAATGTTGGAGTAGTTGGCCAGAACCGTGGGCAGGAGGGAGATGATGTCATGGACACGGACTCCTGGGTGACAGTGGACCTTGGTCGGTCCACAGATCGTAGGCAGGCCAAAATCTCTCACCATCAAGCTGCCCAACATGATGGTGGTCGTGATGGAATCTGATGGGGAAGCAACCTGCTGAACTGCAGTGGCCGTGGCCATGGCCGTGGCCGTGGGGGAGGGTGCCACTGGGCGACCGCCGGCTATTGGTATGCACCCAGGATCCGTGCTGACTCCCGGGGCTGGTAGGTCCGTCTCAAGCAGGGCAAAGCTGTTTGATAACTGGATCGGATCTTCTTGGACAGATGAAGGGTGGCCAGACTGCCTCCCCGATCTCTTACGCCTTGTGAGTGTCCAGTCTCCCATGGCCACGGAGTTGAGCTCAACATCTGTTCGTTGGATTGGGACAGATCAATGCCAACCAACTCATCGACAGCTTTGCTATAGGAGGCATTTAAAACTGATATTCGGTTTGCCTGGGTTACAGCAAGGTCGGTGTACTTAGAAAGCAGATTATCCTTTTCTCGCAGCCGAGCTAACAGCCGGAGGATTTCTTCCCTAAGCTGCTTGATGGTGGTGCATTTAGGGCAGACAAATCCCTGTCCATTATCCAGTTCCACCTTATCTTCATCTTGAAATTGTGTGGAAAACATCTCAATCCTGATGCATTTTAGCCCAGTCGTGGATAAAAACACCTGTAGGCTTGCACTGCCAGCGTTAAGATTTATATCTGAAAGCCCTCCAAACCATGTGCTAATTATAATATATTTAGACTAATTTAACTGTTCTAGTTTTTGGTTCTTCATCAGATATTTGGCAGCCATCAAATACATATTTGTTTTGTTTTCAAATGACTTACATATATTCAAATACCTTCAAATGTTATATTTTTTTCTGAGAGGTATTCAAAATACTTAAAAATATTATTTGTTTTTCTGAGACCTGTATTTGAATATCATAGGAAATAGTAGGCAATAGTTGCCTTTAGTTGATCTTTCCATATTCGAATACCTCAAGTATTTGAAAAGTTGGTATACATTTAAAAAAAACAAAATACAACTATTTTGCCCAGTTCTGGTGTGGAGTGCAATAGAGATTGCATCATCTGTGGATCTGTTGGTGAGGTATGCGAATTGGAGTGGGTCCAGGGTGTCTGGGATGATGGTGTTGATGTGAGCCATGACCAGCCTTTCAAAGCATTTCATGGATGCAGATGTGAGTGCTATGAGGTGATAGTCATTTAGTGAGGTTACCTTGGCATTCTTGGGATGTTGCTGTGCGGATGTCCATGGCTTCTGGTTGAGATATGTATGTACGGTCACTGTGGGGACGACATCATCGATGCACTTATTAATGTGTTCGATGACTGATGTGGTAAACTCCTCAATGTTATCGGATGAATCCCAGAACATATTCCAGTCTGTGCTAGAGAAACAGTACTTCCTGTTAGAGCACGAGGGAGAACTTTGTATACGTTTCTGTGTGTGGAGTAAAGATGATCTAGAGTTTTATCGCCTCTAGTTGCACAGGTGACATGCTGGTAAACAAAATTAGGCAAGACAGATTTCAGTTTCCCAGTAGTATTGAGGAAATGTTCTCAATTATTTTCAAAATGAGGATATTGAGGAAATGTTCTCAGTTCCCTCAGGCCAAAAAACGTGTGTCTTTATCAATGCACATTCTCAATTATATGCTTACATGTTCATGTATTGGATAGCAACATAATAACCCAGTTATTCTCTGAATTGGTGTATAGCTGGTGACATAAGTTTTTCCAATTACTTAGTGGATTACTTAGAGCATGGTGATGGGTCTGGTAACACCAGGGTTGTGAGTTTGCTTCCCATATCCTAACTAGGCTAAGTATGTAGGTCAAGTTAGCTTAATAAAAAAAAACACACATCCGCAAAATAACCATAAATCCATAAGTGTTCAATTGCTGTGTCGCTCTTCCTTCCCCCTCTCTCCCACAGAGCCCTTATGGAGAGGAGGATGGCAGCATGCATCAATATTCTGCCCAGGACCTACACCATGTAAGTCCTGTCTGTCTGGCTAGCTGGCACGCATGCACGCACTTCCTGTGTGTGGAGACCCGTTGCTAAGGAAATCACTATTGTGGTTACTTGCCTGACTGTAAATGACTCACGTGATGTGAGGAGGAGAGTGAGAAAGTTTCAATCTAAAGTTTGTAAGCCTGTAAATGCATTGGCCATGAATAAGAAAGTGTGTTCCGTTCTCATATAGGCTTGTCAGTGTTTCACCAGCTACTCAGTGAGGTGCTACTGAATTTACACCTTCAGGAAACTGCTACTAATATAGTTACTTATCAATAAGTTGAATGTACAATGTCATTGAGTCATCAAAAGCAGGTCAGAGTCAGATAAGGACAGTTGGTGCGAAAACACATTAGCACAATGACTGGAAGTCTTTGGGTATCTCCTTTAACCTCTACGGGATCGGTGTCCCTTGTACAGGATGGTTGTTGCTCAATATGCGATATGTGACTAGAATGGTGTTGTAAACAACAGCCAACTTTCCGGGACACAGACATGTCTTATATGGGCAGAAAGCTTAAATTCTTGTTAAGCTAACTGCAGTGTCCAATTTACAGTAGCTATTACAGCTAAAAATACCATGCTATTGTTTGAGGATAGTGCACAACAACAAAACACTATTCTCACAGCAACTAGTTTGGTACATTCACCTCTGAAGGTAAATAATGTACTTACATTCAGTAATCTTGCTCTGATTGGTCATCCTGAGGGTCCCAGAGATAGAATGTAGTGTAGTTTTGTTTGAAAAATCTATTTTTATATTCAAATGTAGGAACTGGGTTCTACAGTTTGACCTCTGACTCTACACCCACCCCGCCCGGCCATCTGGATGTGTGAAGGTTAGTGTCTTTTCTGTAGGGAAGCTAATGATCCATCATTTATGACATTCCTGGGAGTGTGCTAACTTAAATGTTGTATTACCATAGCATTTTTGTATGTTCTCTATAGTTATGTACTTAAAAACCAATTCGGCACATTTGGGAAAACTCCTGGCAGACTTTATATAAAATATTGTGTAGTGATGTCGGCAGGTAGCTTAGTGGGTAAGAGCGTTGTGCCAGTAACCGAAAGGTTGCTGGTTCTAATCCCCGAGTCGACTAGGTGAAAAATCTGTCGATGTGCCCTTAAGCAAGGCACTTAACCCTAATTGCTCATGTAAGTCGCTCTGGATAAGAGCGTCTGCTAAATGACTAAAAATGTAAAAAAAAATAAAAATGTCATTCTTCCCTGGATCAGTCTGAAACTTTGCGCACACACTACTGCCATCTGGTGGACAACATCTACATTACATCTATAAATCCTACATCACTGTCTGGCCTTTCTCTTGCATTTCAAACATAATGCAAAAAAAATTATAATAAAAATAACATGTTTTTTTGTTTGTATTATCTTTTACCAGATCTAATGTGTTATATTCTCCTACATTAATTTCACATTTCCACAAACTTCAAAGTGTTTCCTTTCAAATGATAAGAATATGCATATCCTTGCTTCAGGTCCTGAGCTACAGGCAGTTAGATTTGGGTATGTCATTTTAGGCGGAAATTGAAAAAAAGGGTCCGATCCTTAAGTTAACTCATCATTCAACTGATTGATAGGTAACTATTTAAGTAGCAGGTCGTTGCTGTTCTATTTCCTGAAAGTGTAAATTCAGCAGTACCTCGTTGAGTAGCTGGTTAAACATTGACAAGCCTCTATGAGAACAGAACATTCATTCTTATGCATGGCCTAAGATAAGAGTAAGATAGATGGAGTAAGATACAGCAACAGCCACCAGGCCAGAAACAGGTGCCAAACCCTCACGTTAGCAGGCCTTTGTGTGACTTGTGTCACTGTAGAGAAACTGTGGATATTGGGCAGCTGTCAATCAAAGTGGCTGTGTCTGTTACTGAAAGGCCTGCATGACTTGAGACTAACTTTTTGTGCAACCATGAGTGAGAGTGTCATTCCAGTTTATCTAATGTGTTGTGTTATGAAATTACATATTATCTATGACTATGGGCAAAGACGGTGTCTTGTGAAAGACACACGTATGGACTTGTGTCAATTGAGAACAGTTGACTAAATCAGTCAGTGGTTCTCAATTCTCTCCTCAGGGACTCCCAGCTGTTCCAGAAGTAGCTCACTTCATTCAACTTGTCAATGAACACAATAATATCAAGTATGGAATTTTAACAATATAATATAGCTGACAGAATAAGAAAGCATGTATGTTTCTTCAAAAGGATCTAAAAATAACCTTTCAGATTGAGAAAGGTTCTTTATAGAACCATTATCCATAAAGGTTCTATAAAGAACCATAAAAAAGGGTTCTATATAGCCCCACAAAAGGTAACCATAGTGGAACCCATTTTTGGTGCTATATAGAACCTTTTTGCATGGTTCTTTATAGAACCTTAGGAAAGGGTTCTTAATAGCACCAAAAAGGGTTACCCTATGGTTACAGGCAGGGCATAAAATTTACTTTTTAGTCCACCAGCCACTCTGGCAGAAAGATAAAAAAATCTACCAGCCTCTCAGAATTTTTACCAGCCAAAATATTGAGCCATGTTTGTGCCTGTGAGATTGAGTCTGACTTGTAGAAACGTTGTCTTCTCTTCCCTAGCAGTTGAAACTCAAACATAGAAGGAAAAAAAACTAGTATGTGAACAAAAAAATTTAAATAGCCAAGAAACACAAGGACAAAGTCTCACTTCGGTAGAGTTTCTCTTGAAGTAAATTAGACCAACTTGAATGAATCTTTCACTCAGCTCTTCACGTGCACACAGCCCCCAGCCAGGCAGTGTTGCAGCGCGAGATGGAATAGGCTATCTATGATTTGTAGTTCTTTGGCATTGTGCGATTAATTTACCAGCTATGATACAAAACAGTGGAAATACTTTGAAAACAGCTACTGCAGCATTTATTTTACTATTTGTGATAATACTTCACAATTTTTATTCACAAATGCGAGTGAAATGCTCACAATGGTGAGCCCTGACCACCCGCCAACGTGGCTGGGGAAATTAACATCATAGAGGCGCTGTATAGTCATTCCGATGTCTGGATTGGCCGTGCAGCTTTTACGGTGATATATCCTCTGCAGAAGTCAGGTAATGCATACTTCTTCCGCTTCTCCAAGCAGCACAGAGCTGTTGTGAAGGAAGTTGTCAAGGAAGTGAGTTTGTATTTATACAGGAACTCCTGCCCTCACCTACCGTCAACCAATTATGTCAATGTGGAGCTATACAGAGCACTCCGCATTGTTAGAAAATTTGAGAGGCGCACAGCGATGCGGTACAGAGCTCAATTTGGCCTCTTGGTGCCTCCGAAGGCTCTGTATTTGCATCACACAATCCATATGGTGCCTCCAACCACATTTTCGGATCAATTATGAATTGGCTCTTACCTGCCAATGCCAAAATCTACCTGCATTTAGCAGGTGGTGGGTGTTAATTTTAGGCCCCTATCTGAACCCCTATCTGGTGCTGTTAAGAACCATTATATTTTAGTGTGTATCACACTACATAGAAGTATACTGTTTACTGTGTGTGTACAGTGTGTGTACAGCACAGTTTCCTACTGCATGTCCCAAAGCTTTTTTATTTTTGTCCCATAGGTATTACTGGAAAGGGGAGATTCAAGATGCAACGGAAATTCTGATGGTAAGGTTATTTGGCAGAGCTTTTAAGTGTCTGTCCAGTCATTCAGACTTACGCTGTGAGTTGAAACCAACTTTCCAGAGTGATAACAGGGACTTTTCTGCATTGTAGTTTGTGAAGACGAGGACCTCGAAGATCCAGAGGGTCACAGACTTTGTCAAGTAAGTTACATTTGGTTCCTTTTGAAATCATCCCAAGCAGTTACATGTCAGGTAAAGCCAAAGCATTTCTGGGTCCAGGGCGTAAGTACTTCAGGTCTCAGGAAGGCAGTAGGGATGCTAGTTTAGCCACCTGCTATAAAATGTCTGTGTTGTTCCTTCCCTCCACCCCAGGTCTGTCCATCCCTATGAGACTCCAGAGGTGCTGAGTTTTCCAGTTGAGGACGGGAGCCTGCCATATATGAAGTGGATGGACGAGGCCGTTCCTGACGACTGACGAATCAGGGAGCATATCCCCAATGGTCTGTGATCTTATTGGATGTGAATCTCCAACCGGTTGATTAACGGGAGAGTTAGGCCACAGGGTTGGCTGGGAACCAGGAAACGTTGGATTGGATCGAGGGGTTCAAAGTTTAAACTCTTGCTTTTGAACTCTCAATCCACAGATGATAACTGTTTAGCTCCCACCAGAGGGGTATACTACAAAGCAGGATCAATGAGTTAGCCAGCAGAAATAACCACATTTATGGTTCATTAAGAAAGCTAAACTTACATATGTGTTTTTCGTTGTTGAGTCAACTAAATAATGTCAATTTCAAGCTTATCGTTCAAAAAAATAAAACGTTATGTCAGAATATTTAGCTTGCTAACTCATTGATCCTCCTTTGGAGTATACCCCTATATTGAGATTAAGTCAGACTCAGTTGTTAGACTCTTGTTGAGCTCTTGTTGTTAGAGCTATGTGTTATACAGGTCTGTGTTTTGCCATGATAATGCTGTGTTTGACATGTCCTCTGTAATGTTTGTTGTCAGTTTGTCAGACCTGAAAGAGTTGGTAGCTCCAGATCTGAAGATAATGGCCTCGAAACAGCATTAGGCTTGAAATAACAATGTTGTTATGTGTCGATTCAAGGTATTATAGTTTACTACATAAGATTATATTTATTTCTAAGTTATTTCTATTGCATTGTCTTCTTAAAACATCAGATGAATGATTAAATCACATTCGTCTTTTCTTATCTAGTTACCGTAAAGCTGACCCAGCACCCCTGTTTATCATTTCACTGTGAAGTGAAAGTTGATTGTACTGCATTTTGGGTATGGATTCTTGAGCTCAGTTTGAAATTCTTGTTCTAAGGAAAGCTTTTTGTAATATATTATCGGTCAAAAATACTTTCCTTCTTCCTTGAGGTGATACATTATACTTTGTGCCAGTTCGGGCTCTATTCAATCTGTAGCGCTGAAGCGTTACAGATTGCGCATGTGCTGGAATTTTTTTATGTTTGTGCTTTTCTAATAACTCATTTCTGTGTTCTGTTCATGTGCTTTTCTGTGTTCATGCAAGTGACTGACTGAACGAATCCTCATTATCAGTAGCTGCAATTTGGCAGTATGCCCAGACCTTTGTTTTGAGAACGAAAGATATATCAGTTTCAAGGTCACAGCTTAGAGAGAAGAAGCCTCGTGAGGTATTGGTCTGTCACATATTATGAACCAGTATTGGTTGGTCACCTGAAAGAAACATGAATTCATTATGCTAAATCATGCAAATATAACTTGTCTGTGTATAGCCGTATATAAGACAACTGCTGGGACTGCCCCAGCAGAGCTCCTGATTGACATGTGTACTATGGTGCATTGAGTTGGTTGGAACCTCTCCAGCACGCTGATAATAAAGGAGCACTAGCATTCTGTGTATACTGTACCGTGTTGTGTTTATGAATCTTTAGCCAGTGATCCCTGGCTGTTAGATCCAGAGAGGAAGCTGTGTGTCCACATTAAACCCGTTCCCCTGGGTACACGGAGCACAGAGAAGAAAGGTCCACCTGTTCAGGGCCCAGATGGATCTGGGCCTGGTGAAAGCTGATGGGGGTATATACATTAAAACAGCCACAAGGTCAAGTCACCGTTTACATTGCATACTGTAGATTACTGAGCTCTGTTTTATAGACACATACACACACACACACACACACACACACATACTCACAGTTACATTCACACCTCGGCACCCTGCATCCTCTGAGGGTCGTCTCTCTTTCTCGCTCACACACACACACACACACACACACACACACACGGTGAACATAGTATACCTGAGGGACTAACTGAAAATTTTTCTGTAATAAATGATAGACAAGATGTCAAACAGCTACAGTCTGAGTGAAGTGATTTATCATGGTACAATTTTCAGAGCCAGTTTAGTTTGCTTCCTCATAGTCTTAAATAGAAGAATGCTGGTTAAACCATTGATGCAGCATAGTTTCACTTATCTCGCTGAAATTAGAATGGGGGTTAGTCCCCCATCGGCAAAACGGTTTCCAGCATCAGAACCTCACAAAGGAAATGCAGACATGGTTAAGGAAGGTTTTGTTCCCGTGGATTTACCCATAATCCACCTTACCCCCAAGGTCAGCGGAAAGGGCAGTAGCGAGTAGCCAATCCCTTA
The DNA here is from genome assembly GCF_964263955.1 of Coregonus lavaretus. NCBI lineage: Eukaryota > Metazoa > Chordata > Actinopteri > Salmoniformes > Salmonidae > Coregonus > Coregonus lavaretus. Next base: position 11,416,079 of record NC_140011.1, read on the forward strand.
TACAGTGCACTACTTTTGACCAGGGCCCATAGGGCTCTGGTCAAAAGTAGTGCACTAATACTATATAGGAAATAGGGTGCCATTTGGGACTCAAACTTTTCCTTTTCACCGTTGGATTGATGAATGACCTGATTAATGCACAGCTATGCTTTATATGTCACCACTATTTTTTTGATATCACTATCAGCCTCATGAATAGTGGACTGAGTTCCTATGAGACTAAATCACATAATATTATGTCAGCGTAATGTAGTGACATGTTGCTGACTGATCATGCCCACTGGAGGTTATCAGTGAGTGGACTGCATACTGATGACCATTTACATTGATTAAGACCTTTATATTGAGTGGGATCAAAGATTCTGTGTTCACCACTATTGTATGGTGATGGATAGACAGGCCTACTTTCCATTTTGGCAAGCTACATTCAATATAGGATCTCTTCATTCGGTTACTAGCAACTATACTTTATTATAATTTACTTGAAATTATAAGATACTTGCACTTGCCCTGTCATGCTCAAATCCTGGAGTTATCTTTAACACCCAGTTGTCAATGATAAAACCATATGACATATGGCTCAATGTTATTTGTCTTCGTGTGTGATAAAATTATCTTCTATGAGCAAAACTAGAGAACTCAGTAATTAAGATCTAGAAGAATGCTACAACCCGCCACCTTTAGCTGAGTACGTTAATAAAAATAGGATAAAATGAACCGACAGAGAGGGGAATCACAGGAGGCCCGACGACCTTTAGTATTTATCTGAAGCTGTCTCCAACTCTCTATGTTGTTATCAAAATGACAGTCAGAAACGTTACAGTGTTTTTAGTAGAATAAGCTATTACTCAACTACTGGAGACTAGTGAATGTCAATCACATGACAACGAACAACAGGGTACATACAGTATCTCTTCAGCTTTACAGAGAAAACTGTCAATGTCTGGAGCGGCTGTCAACATCATTACCCACACAGATGCTTCCTTCCTTCCTAACTTAGTTTCCAGAGAGGAAGGAAAGCACTCAGGGATTTCAACATGCCAAAGGTGACTTTAAAACAGTTACAGAGTTTAATGGCTGTGATAGAAGAAAACTGAGGATGGATCAATAACATTGTAATTACTCCACAATACTAACCTAATTGACAGAGTGAAAAGAAGGAAGCCTGTGCACAGAGTGCGAATTACACTGTGACATTCTGGTGGCTTTCTATTGGATGCACACGCTTGCGTGTGCCTGATTTTTTTTTATGGGCCTAATAATTAAGACGTAATTTAATGGTAAAAATGAATTACCATTTAATGGGGCATGAACACAAAAAGTAATGATTCTTCCATCTGGTTGTCAAACAAATCACTTAAAAACGTAGGCTACCTGTGCATGTTCGTCCACTCCAAAATAATCCAAACAGTGCAAATCAAATCGAATTTTATTTGTCACACGCGCCGAATACAACCTTACCGTGAAACGCTTACAAGCCCTTAACTAACAATGCAGTTTTAAGAAAATAGAGTTAAGAAAATATTTACTAAATAAACTAAAGTAAAAAATTAATAAAATAATAATAATAAAAAGTAAAACAATAAAATAACAATAATGAGGCTATATACAAGGGGTACCGGTATCGAGTCAAGGTGCGGGGGGTACAGGTTAGTCGAGGTAAGTTGTACATGTTGGTAGGGGTAAAGTGACTACCTATAGATAATAAACAGCATAGATAATAAACAACATGTTGGTAAGGGGGGGTTGGGGGGGTGGGTGTCAATGCAAATAGTCCATGTGGCCATTTGATTAATTGTTCAGCCGTCTTGTGGCTTGTGGGTAGAAGCTGTTAAGGAGCCTATTGGACCTAGACTTGGCGCGCCGTGCGGTAGCAGAGAGAACAGTCTATGACTTGGGTGACTGGAGTCTTTGACAATTTTTGGGGCCTTCCTCTGACACCACCTAGTATATAGGTCCTGAATGGCAGAAAGCTTGGCCCCAGTGATGTACTGGGCCGTACGCACTACACTCTGTAGCGCCTTATGGTCGGATGCCGAGCAGTTGCTATACCAGACGGTGATGCAACCGGTCAGGATGCTCTCGATGGTGCAGCTGTAGAACTTTTTGAGGATCTGGGGACCCATGCCAAATCTTTTCAGTCTCCTGAGGGGGAAAAGGCGTTGTCGTGCCCTCTTCACGACTTTCTTGGTGTGCTTGGACCATGATAGTTTGTTGGTGATGTGGACACCAAGGAACATGGCAGATGTGTTGTTGCCTACCCTTACCACCTAGGGGCAGCCTGTCAGGAAGTCCAGTTGCAGAGGGAGGTGTTTAGTCCCAGGGTCCTTAGCTTAGTGATGAGCTTTGTTGGCACTATGGTGTTGAACGCTGAGCTGTAGTCAATGAACAGCATAAAAGGTATTTAGCCCGCCTGGTAGGCTCACGTCACTGGGCAGCTCGTGGCAGGGTTTCCCTTTGTAGTCCGTAATAGTTTGCAAGCCCTGCCGCATCAGAGCCGGTGTAGTAGGATTCAATCTTAGTCCTGTATTGACGATTTGCCTGTTTGATGGTTCGTCTGAGATTTCTTATACGTGCCCGGATTAGTGTCCAGCTCCTTGAAAGCGGAAGCTCTAGCCTTTAGCTCAGTGCAGATGTTGCCTGTAATCCATGGCTTCTGGTTGGGATATGTATGTACGGTCACTGAGGGGACGTTGTCGTCAATACTTTATTGATGAAGCCGGTGACTGAGGTGGTATACTCCTCAAAGCCATTGGATAAATCCCGGAACATATTCCAGTCTGTGCTAGCAAAACAGTCCTGTAGCTTAGCATCTGCGTTATCTGACCACATCCGTATTGAGCGAGTCACTGGTACTTCCTGCTCTAGTTTTTTCTTGTAAGCAGGAATCAGGAGGATATAATTATGGTCAGATTTGCCAAATGGAGGGTGAGGGAGAGCTTTGTACGCGTCTCTGTGTGTGGAGTAAAGGTGGTCTAGAGCTTTTTATCTTCTGGTTGCACATGTGACATGCTGGTTGAAATTAAAACAGATTTAAGTTTGCATGCGTAAAAGTCCCCGGCCACTAGGAGCGCCGCTTCTGGATGAGCATTTTCTTGTTTGCTTATGGATTGTTGAGTGCGGTCTTAGTGCCAGCGTCGGTTTGTGGAGGGAAATAGATGGCTACAAAAAATATAGATGGTAGATAGTGTGGTCTACAGTTTATCATGAGCTACTCTACCTCAGGTGAGCAATACCTCAAGACTACCTTAATATTAGACATCGCACCAGCTGTTAGTGACAAATAGACACACACCCCCACCCCTCGTCTTACCGGACGTAGCAGTTCTGTCCTGCCAATGCATGGAAAACCCAGCCAACTGTATATTATCCGTGTCGTCGTTCAGCCACGACTCAGTGAAACATAAGCTATTACAGTTCTTAATGTCCCGTTGATAGGATAGTCTCGACAGGAGCTCATGCATTTTTTTTAAGTGATTGCAAATTGCCCAATAGAACGGATGGTAGAGGCGGGTTACTCACTCGCCGACTAATTCTCACAAGTCACCCTGATCTCCGCCCTCTTTATTTCCTTATTTTCTTCATGCGAATGATGGGGATTTGGGCCTTGTCTGGGAGCAACATTATATCCTTTGCGTCAGACTCATTAAAGGAAAAATCTTTGTCCAGTTTGAGGTGAGTAATTGCTGTTCTGATATCCAGAAGCTCTTTTTGGTCATAAGAGACGGTAGCATCAACATTATGTACAAAATAAGTTACAAACAATGAGAAAAAACACACAAAATAGCACAACTGGTTAGGAGCCCGTAAAAAAGCAACCATCCCCTCCGGAGCCATTCTTCAAATCTGTACATACACTCGCACAATTTGATGAATGGAAATAGACATCTGTTTACAGCGATTGCCGTCGATTAGGCCTACATTTAAAAAAAAATAAAGTTTGCCGTCACGGCGATAAAAGTAACAATCCCTATTCTTTCAATGCATTTTTCTGAAAAAGGTGGGTAAACTGAGTTTAGTTGAGTTTACCCTCCACTAGGCCTACACCACTGCCAGTAGCGTACCCTCTCAGCCAAGGCAATTTTACACCCATGAAAACACGCAGAACAGGTAGCCTGCATTCAATATAATACATGAGTTGAATCAAAACATGTTTACACCCTAGTTCATGAGTTGTCCATAATTCAATGAATACTTGGAGTCTTCACAGATCGTGTGACATAAAACACTACCGTTCTTTCCTTACATTAATGACATTTATGACAGTGTTATTTATAATTATTAAGCATTTAACAATTGAATTAGAACATTGAACTTAAACCCTGTACGATTCCTGGATCTTGGAGATCTCGGAAAATGCGTAACTTACATTTTTACATTTTGAGTCATTTAGCAGACGCTCTTATCCAGAGCGACTTACAGTTAGTGAGTGCATACATTTTCATACTATTCCAATGTAACATTTCATTATGTTTCGTCATGAAAACAGTTCTCAGGGGCACAGAAATCCAAAATAATGTAGGTCTGTGCCATTGCAAAATGGAATGCTTCTAACAGAAAGTGTCAACTATAGGCCTACTGTCATTAATGTTGGATGGATTGGATGTGCATTAATGTCAAGCTGTAGGCTAGTTGTCTGATGATATTGGCGACCATCATCAGCTGATCCAGGAAAGAAAACAAATATTGATAGAAAATAATAATCTTAAATAAATGGTATACTTCTTCTGGCCACGGACGGCACAGAGAACACCAATACCCACACGCACATGAAAAACAAAGCAATGAGCGCTTTAAACAGCTGACTGACAAAAACAAACAATGATAAATCAAAGGATAAATCTAATGCATTGGAATAAAGGATATTTTTTATCAAGGACGCATTGCAAACAAATGGCAAAAACGAGCAAGTACAAAGGAAAATGTATGAGTTTAAAGGAGCTCAGCTGAGGCCAAATTCATCACTACTGAGCAGTGTAGGCTGGTGGGAGGAGCTACAGTGGCTTGCGAAAGTATTCACCCTCCCCTTGTATTTTTCCTATTTTGTTGCTTACAACCTGGAATTAAAATGGATTTTTTGGGGGGTTGTATCATTTGATTTACACAACATGCCTTTTTTTTTGTGAAACAAACAAGAAATAAGACAAAAAACAGAACTTGAGCGTGCATAACTATTCAACCCCTCAAAGTCAATACTTTGTAGAGCCAACTTTTGAAGCAATTACAGCTGCAAGTCTCTTGGGGTATGTCTTTATAAGCTTGGCACATCTAGCCACTGGGATTTTTTCCCATTCTTCAAGGCAAAACTGCTTCAGCTCCTTCAAGTTGGATGGGTTCCACTGGTGTACAGCAATCTTTAAGTCATACCACAGATTCTCAATTGGATTGAGATCTGGGCTTTGACTAGCCCATTCCAAGACATTTAAATGTTTCCCCTTAAACCACTTGAGTGTTGCTTTAGCAGTATGCTTAGGGTCATTGTCCTGCTGGAAGGTGAACCTCCGTCCCAGTCTCAGATCTCTGGAAGACTGAAACAGGTTTCCCTCAAGAATTTCCCTGTATTTAGCGTCATTCATCATTCCTTCAATTCTGACCAGTTTCCCAGTCCCTGCCGATGAAAAACATCCCCACAGCATGATGCTGCCACCACCATGCTTCACTGTGGGGATGGTGTTCTCAGGGTGTTGAGAGGTGTTGGGTTTGCGCCAGACATAGTATTTTCCTTGATGGCCAAAAAGCTCAATTTTAGTCTTACCTGACCAGAGTACCTTCTTCCATATGTTTGGGGAGTCTCCCACATGCCTTTTGGCGAACACCAAACGTGCTTGCATATTTTTTTCTTTAAGCAATGGCTTTTTTCTGGCCACTCTTCCGTAAAGCCCAGCTCTGTGGAGTGTACGGCTTAAAGTGGTCCGATGGACAGATACTCCAATCTCTGCTGTAGAGCTTTGCAGCTCCTTCAGGGTTATCTTTGGTCTCTTTGTTGCCTCTCTGATTAATGCCCTCCTTGCCTGGTCCGTGAGTTTTGGTGGGCGGCCCTCTCTTGGCAGGTTTGTTGTAGTGCCATATTCTTTAAATTTTTTTAATAATGGATTTAATGGTGCTCTGTGGGATGTTCAAAGTTCCAGGGTGAGTAGGCCAAGACCAATAGAGAGTGATAGGAATAACATGTGCTTCAGTAAGGTTGTTTTTTCTGGCATTCATGGCCATAGTTGTCAATTGTACCACAGGAATGGAACGTAAATCACAGAGGATAAGTGGAGGCTCTTCAGAGGAGGAAGTGGAGGACCATCCTCCTCAGTGAATGTCATAAACATTTAAATTGTAAAACATTAAAAAAGTTATCAATTTTAGATTAAACTATACGAAATATAATCACATCACCAAATAACTGATTAAAACACAGTATTTTGCAAAGACGGTCTGTAGTAGCCTCAACAGCACTCAGTAGGGTAACACCATGGTGTAGCTGGAGGACAGCTAGCTTCCATCTTCCTCTGGGTACATTGACTTCAATACAAAACCTAGGAGGCTCATGGTTCTCACCCCCTTCCATAGACTTACACAGTAATTATGACAACTTCCGGAGGACGTCCTCCAGCCTATCAGAGCTCTTGCAGCATGAACTGACATGTTGTCCACCCAATCAAAGGATCAGATAATTAATATCGTACTGAAAGCATAAACTACAGCTAGCTAGCACTGCAGTGTATAAAATATGGTGAGTAGTTGACTCAAAGAGAGAGAAAGACAATAGTTGAACAGTTTTTAACAAATTAATTTCTTCCAAAATGAAGGAGAAGCAAGTGAGAAATAGAGAGAGAGAGAGAGAGATTGTCATTTTTTTTCACTTTCAGTTTCACTTACTTAGCTATCAAATGCAACTAGCTAGTTTAGCCTACTGAAACACCCTGCTCAAACAGAGGGATGCTATGTTAGCTAGCTGGCTATGACTTTCCAATACAACACCGGAACTCTTCCAAGTCAAGGTAAGCTTTTTGGTATTACTAATTTATTGCCACTGTGGCCCTCCGGTGTAACTGCTTACTGACTGTACACTAACGTTACTGCATGATTGTAGCGGGTTTACTAACGTGTTAGTTCTATTAGCTATGCTGACTATGATGATACTTTAGCTAATATGGTGACAACAATGTAGGCTGTGTGTAGTGGCTTGGCTTGGAAAGTTTGTATTGCTTGGTCACATACAGCTGATGTGCTGTGCATTGAAGTCCACAAGCAAAGGGAAGAGGTGAGAGGAGGAATACAACGTGGCTGCTATGAAAGTTAACTGTGTTTACGTGTGATCAGGGGTGTATTCATTCTGCCGATTCATTTGAAAAACAATTCTTAAACGGAAGCAAACGGAACAAAACGGGGTTAAACATACCTGAATTTGTCCAATAGAAACTCTTGTTTGCAACTGTTGGACTAATGATTACATTCTATATCAGCTAGATGCAGGAAAGAGTGTGCAAGGCGGTATTGAACGTAACTGTCTGTCCATGTGTCACTGTCTGTCACCTCAAATTTGTCTCTTGACCTGTGTGCACCTACGTTGTAAACTTTCATTCATAGGCTAGGTTGTAGCAACCTCATGATGGGTATAGGGAAATTTTTAGTATCATGTAGTAGCCTAAACCTATCGCTGTTACATTGAACTGGGTGAATGGAATATGAATGAGAGTCATCCAATATGCTGTAATAGAAATAAGGCCATGCTCATGAAAAAAATAATTGTCCTCCCTCAACTTAAACGGCACTGTTGTGGTGGCAGCTGCAGATAATTATTTGGGTCTACGGGATTTCCTGCAGAACAGTTACAAGATGTTTTGAAAGATAGGTTCCGTCCTCCCAGGCTGCTGTCCTGGAGTAGGATCAGATAGGGCCAAAGTAGTGGAATATTGATGAGGTTTTAATGGGTGCAGGAAAGTATAATGAATTCATACTACAGAATAGTAGGCTGATGCACTGCCAATACAGTAGGTGGTGGCATGCACCTGTAACATTTGTTTGCGGCCCGCCATAATACCAAAGCATGAGTTTCAGCCCACTGTATTAGGGTAAAACTAGGCCCTCAAAATAAGGCCTTATGAATTATGTTTTGTATTGTGTTAAAGAATTACATTTTAATGATAACATGTTCGCTTAAGATCTCACTTGGTGAAGGCCACACAAGACTGAAAATGGATGAATGCAACAACCATGTCTCTGTCATGGGTGGTAAATCTACAATTCACTCGAAAGGCAAGGCACTCTGTGAAATATTACCCTAAGCAGTGTGTTCATTCAACACTGAAAAGTGTGGACCCGTATAGACTCTGGACCAGTGTTAAATTTAACACTCTCAGTGTTGATTTAACACTGGAGAATTTGCTTTGAAGGTATTAGTGAACACCATAACAGTTAGTGTAACATTACACTGAGTTAGTGTAACATTTTAATGCCACTGGTGTTGTAAAGTATCGATATTAAAAGGACAACACTTTGAAAAGTGTAAATTCAAAACTTGCTGGTCGTTCTCATATTAACACTCCAAAAGTGTGAAGTTTAACACCCACAGTGTTCAATTTACCTATCAGATTTCGCTGAGGAGGACACAGGCAAATTTTCCCCCTTGATGAAATTGGGGAGGGGACTGTGGATCTGTCTCCGTCCGTTCGTACGGGAAACTTGTGTGAATGATGCGTCTTGCAATAGAGATCCAGCATTTACAAAATTACACTGATTGGCTAGATGGTGGCGCTATAACAACAGATTGAAAATGCAAACTTTGAAAGGTCACGCCGCTCACCCTTTTTGACCTAAAGTCAGCAAATGTGGTACATAGGTCCCTCTCTTCACAATGAACAAATTTGCCTAGGGACCCATAGCGTCAACCATGATTGTTTTTCTGTCATTTTGAATTTTGTGAAAAACACTTAAAATGCTACTCTTCTGGCCCCGAATGACTGATCTGCACGATCTTGATATGTGGCATCTATGGACAAAGGTCTCTCAATGCAATATTGTCCAGAAAACTGCCTAAAACAATATGGCCACTATTGACCAATAAACATTCACATGGGCTTGATCTGGCACATAAATGCATATTTTATTTAATTTTACTAGGCAAGTCAGTTAAGAACAAATTCTTATTTACAATAACGGCCTACACCGGCCAAACCCGGGCGACGCTCTGCCAATTGTGCGCCGCCCAATCACAGCCGGTTGTGATACAGCCTGGAATTGAACCAGGGAGTCTGTAGTGATGCCTCAAGCACTGAGATGCAGTGACTTAGACCACTGTGCCACTTGAAAAGTATTCAGGTCCTTTGACTTTTTCCACATTTTGTTACGTTACAGCCTTATTCTAAAATGGATTAAATACATTTTCTCCTCATCAATCTACACACAATACCCCATAATGACAAAGTGAAAACAGGTTTGTAGAATTTTTTGCAAATGTATAAAAAATAACAAACATAAATACTTTATTTACATAATTATTCAGATCCTTTGCTATGAGACTCGAAACTGAGCTCAGGTGCATCCTGTTTCCATTGATCATCTTTGAGATGTTTCTACACCTTGATTGGAGTCCACCTGTGGTAAATTCAATTGATTGGACATGATTTGGAAAGGCACACATCTGTCTATATAAGGTCCCACAGTTGACAGTGCATGTCAGAGCAAAAACCAAGCTATGAGGTCGAAGGAACTGTCCGTAGAGCTCTGAGACAGGATTGTGTCGAGGCACAGAATTGGGGAAGGGTACCAAAAAATGTCTGCAGTATTGAAGGTCCCCAAGAACACAGTGGCCTCCATCATTCTTAAATAGTAGAAGTTTGGAACCACCAAGACTCTTCCTAGAGCTGGCCGCCTGGCCAAACTGAGCAATCGGGAGAGAAGAGCCTTGGTCAGGGAGGTGACCAAGAACCTGATGGTCACTCTGACAGAGCTCCAGAGTTCCTCTGTGGAGATGGGAGGACCTTCCAGAAGGACAACCATGTCTGCAGAACTCCACTAATCAGGCTTTGGGACAAGTCTCTGAATGTCCTTGAGTGGCCCAGCCAGAGCCCGGACTTGAACCCGATTGAGCATCTCTGGAGAGACCTGAAAATAGCTGTGCAGCGACTTTCCACATCCAACCTTATAGAGCTTGAGAGGATCTGCAGAGAAGAATAGGAGAAACTCCCCAAATACAGGTGTGCCAAGCTTGTGTCATACCCAAGAAGACTCTAGGCTGTAATCGCTTCCAAAGGTGCTTCAACAAAGTACTGAGTAAAGGCTCTGAATACTTATCTAAATGTGATATTTCCGTTTTTTTATTAATATTGTGTGTAGATTGATGAAAAAACTATTTAATAAATTTTTGGATAATGCTGCAACGTAACAAAATGTGGAAAAAGTCAAGATGTCTGAATACTTTCAGAATGCACTGTATATAAAGTGTAATATTGGGATGCAATCTCAAAACTGGATACATTTCAACTCTATTTCTGACATGGTACAGGTGTCTTCTTTTTTTAAAGCCCATAACCATGTGTGTTTCAAAGTAGATTTGTTTAAGACTACCAAGAAACACTCTGTGTGACCCTTATTTAGCCCACTGCAGTAAAAGGTTAATGACATCACACTTGCTCAGACCCACAGGTTCCCACCTTATCCACACTCAGTGTTGTTTCCTATGCTTGTAAGACTCTGCCCTATATGACTTCAGATTGTGTTATGTTGTTTCTTTCTGTAGCCAGATTTTTTTCTCCATATTTAAGTAATAAAGCATTTGATTCTTCCATTCTCTTAACATTGGAGTATCATTTGACTTCCAGTATTTAAGTAATAGCTTCTTCAATATAAGTGACACAAATAATATTGTCCTACCCATTGGGTCTCTCACCACACCCTCAAATGCCATGTCTTAAATATGCAGATAGCTGGATTAAAAGTAAATTTACACTGACAGCCAGATTTCTAACTCTGCCCATAACTTTTGGACTTTATAGCACTCCCAAAATGCATGAATTATTGAGTCATTGTTAGTTTTACACTGAAGACATGTACTTTGCCGTTGTGCTGTAGAATTTGTAAATTCTGTCTCTTGTATAATAAATTATATACATTAGTTTATACTGGATTAAGAGTACATTTTCGTTAACAGTTTTTTAATTCCTTATGTTCCAACACTCCCTCCATCTTGTGCCCATATTCATTTTAAGTCTTGGTTCCAATAGTTTATATTCTTTTCTAAGAGATTGCCAGTTGGAAAGGATCTCTGCAAGGTTTTGTATATCTTACCTATCATATGAATATATTTTTCTGACTCAAATAGGATTCCCTCAACATTGCTCTGATGTCCAAAAGCTTTCAGGTCGAATTATTTTTATATAAAACTTTAATGTTGCATATATTTGAAAATGTCTACATTGATCAGTCCAAAATTGCTTTATAATTCTGTCATGGAAATATTTGTATTTCATATTAACAAGTCATTTACGGTTTCTATGCCTTTAGTTTTGGGCCAATTTATTAGTGAATTCTGAAAAGCTATGCAAGGATTGTTCCTTAAGGCTGTGTTTTTAGGGAGTTATATTAGTTATTGTAGAATCCGTTTCATTTTCTTTCATACTGTTATGTAAGGGATAAACTCTGACGTTCTGTACATTACCTTGGAAATAATGGACGACCGAGTTAATTTTTTCAAGGTAATGTACAGAATGGAGGCATTTATCCCGCTTATACCACAAATGCCTAAGAAAACAATATGAAACCACAAATTTACCGGTATAAATACTTTTTTGTTGTTGTTGATATTTTCCTTTTTATAAGCAAATTTATAATTTCTCATCTTTTGGTTTCTACAGACGCGACCCAGTCGTTCGTTCGATTAGTTTGATATTTACGGAAGCGACCCAGTAGTTAATATTTCCAGTAGTTTTTCTTTATGTTCCGTTGCCATGCTCAGTGGCAACGTTCTTATCCCTTGCTTGCTGCTAGTTAGCCAACCAGCTACGGCTACACAGTCACGACATCTGCAGCCAGAATAACAGCAAAGTTTATTCCGTTGCGTTTGTTTACGCTGTTTATCCCACTTATACCACAGTTGCCAAAGAAAACAATATGAAGCGCACATTTACCGGCAGAAATAAAACATTTTAGTTGATATTTTCATTTAAGCAAATTTATACTTTCTCATCTTTTGGTTGATAGAGTCGTTCGTTCGATTAGTTCCATTGCCATGCTCGCTGGCAACATTCATATTCCTTGCTTGCTGTTAGCTAGCCAACTGTCTACGGCTAACACAGTCACGACCTCCGCCGCCAGAATAACAGCAAAGTAGCTGTTTTCTATTGACGTTCATTTGGATACATCCATAACAATGCCTGGCATAGCTATAAAAGATTGCCTTCTCGTCAGGACACATGTCAACACTGACTGTTAATTATGAGGAGATTGCATTGCATATCAAACACTAGGCTAGGACTAGCTAAATAGTTTGTTGCTAGCAAACCTGTCAATATGACAACATAATAAAAATATATCAGTTGCTGGAAACAGCTGGTCAAACTAGAAACGTGGGAGGATTTCACAGCATTAGCGGCGGAGGGGACCGGAGAAATTCATGTTCACCACTTAACACGTTAGGTCATCAGATGCTCCCCAAAAGATTATCTGCAAAAATAAATCAATGCTAGCTAGCTAGTTAGCTACATTTTTTCCTCGTTGGACATACGTTTACAATGTATCCAATTTCAGTTTGTGTAGTTGTTGGTTTAGCTTTCTGCAACTTTGTAGCAAGTACGGTCTGCATGTGTAAGCACATATTGCATCATGATTGCAAGGTGTCCCGATATCTTTTCCAGCTGTTCCAATATCTTTTCCCGGGATCTGGTTTTAATGTCCGTTCTAGAATGCCCTTCTAGCCAATCAGAAACGAGTATTCAACAACACTGTGGTATAAAGTGTTCTTAACTATGAAGTCACACATGAAAGGATACAGGGGATGAGCATGCGTATCTTTAATATGCACCCATTGTTCCACATTTAACAATAAAAATGCAACTGTGTTCATTGTCCGTAGCTTATGCTTGCCCATAGCATAACCCCACCGCCACCATGGGGCACTCTGTTCACAACGTTGACATCATACACGCTGTCTGCCATCTGCCCGGTACAGTTGAAACCGGTATTCATCCGTGAAGAACACACTTTTCCAGTGTGCCAGTGGCCATCGAAGGTGAGCATTTGCTCACTGAAGTCGGTTATGACGCCGAACTGAAGTCAGGTCAAGACGAGTCCTGGTGAGGTCGACGAGCACGGAGATGAGCTTCCCTGAGACGGTTTCTGACAGTTTGTGCAGAAAGGTGGCTTATGGTAGAGAAATTAACATTAAATACTCTGGCAACAGCTCGGGTGGACATTCCTGCTGTCAGCATGCCAACTGCACGCTCCCTCAAAACTTGAGACATCTGTGGTATTGTGTTGTGTGGGGAAGGGTGGCCTTTTTTGTCCCCAGCAAAAGGTGAACGTGTGTAATGATCATGCTATTTAATCATCTTATTGACCCCCCTGCTGCTACTCACTGTTTATTATCTATGCATAGTCACTTTACCCCTACCTACATGTACAAATTACCTCGACTAACCTGTAACCCCGAACATTGACTCGGTACCGGTACTGTATAGCCTCGTTATTGTTATATTATTGTGTTACTTTTTATTTTATTGAAATTGTGTAGTTTATTTAGTAAATATTTTCTTAACTCTGTCTTGAACTGCATTGTTGGTTAAGGGCTTGTAAGTAAGCATTTCATGGTAAGGTCTACACCTGTTCTATTTGGCGCATGTGAAAAATAAAATTTGATTTGATTTGATATGCCACACCTATCAGGTGGATGGATTATCTTGGCAAAGGAGAAATGTTCACTAACAGGGATGTAAAGAAGAAATACGCTTTTTGTGCGTATGGAACATTTCTGGGATCTGTTATTTCAGCTCATGAAACATGGGACCAACACTTTACATGTTGTGTTTATATTTTTGTTCAGTTTATATTTTCCCCTTTGAATTGTCTTATCAGTGTCCATGTAGCCCGTTGGCATCGACTACTTCTATCATTACTTCATAGAGAAGAACAGTTACTTGGGGAAAGTAAAGTATAGAATTGTACTGAGGGTAAGGGAAAATAATATTGTTACAACTTACGATAAGCGAGTCTTTAGGTATCACTGTATGTAGCCTAAAGTGTCTAGTACACAGTGTGTTCATCGCTTTTTCCCACTCCATCTTCTTCTCAGTGCAGGGGGTTCCATTCTGTCTGCGGAGATCTCCATTATGCATAATGTCTGTAAGCCTTCAAGTGGAAAGGTTTCTTGCAGCTTAATTAAGGCTTCATTGGTGCTTGTGAATTCCATCCTTTGCATTCCCTTCCATACCCACAGCACTGCCGGGAAGCGGAGTTGAGATTTGATCCCATTTTCCTCCAGTGACTGTCTGATTGACAGGTGTTCCTTGCATTTCAGACAGGTCTTGGATGGGTCTTGGATGAATTGAATGGTCTGGGCTTGGATTTTGATCTCCTTTCCACCTTGTGCCTTCAGAATGTTGACTTTGGTCTGATAGTTCCATACCGCCTATCTTATGGCATCATTCCAGATCCTCTAGGGATATACCAATGTCAAGTTCCTCTGATATCAGTTTGACCACGTAACTGGAAAGGTCTACTTTTTCCTCGTCTTCTGGTAAGGACAATATTCTCATGTTGTTACGTCTCGTTTTCTTGGTCCAATTCATCTTCTAAAGTTTGTAACTTTGTCTCCAAAATACTCATTTTTTTGTCTTGTTCGTTCATGTGCCTCTACTGTCTTTTCAAGAAAATCTACTTTTTTTTACAAAAGATTGTAGCAGTTTGTTGGTTTTTGTGTGCATTGACAGTATTTTAGCTATATTTTCCTGGATAGCATTTAACTCGTTTGCATTACTCTCGTTTGCATCTCCAAGTTGCCCTTTTGTCCTTTCCTTTTCCTTTGAAGGAGGCCATGGTCTGTTGAAATCGTGTCGCTGTGCTGTTTTACCTACTGATTCCTTCACTGTTGTACAAAACTGATCGCTCACACAATCCCAGTTGCTTGGGGATATGTTGATTTATTAGGTTTAGAGGCTTGATTTAAACTTTGTTGTCTGGTTTCTACATATAAATACAGTTTTGTCTGTAAAACACTGAGCTACTCACACCCCATTCATCCTATAGGTACACGCATGCGCCAATCTATTTCTAATATATTTTAAGACATTGTCTGGTAGATGTTCTCTAAGTCCCATTTTCCATCTGTTTTGACCAGAAATCCAAGTCTTTGCTTCTTCCTAATTTTTTGGATGGAAAATGGTTGAAAAATGGATTTATGGCTTAATTTCTCAAAAATATAGACTTATCTTTCATTTGACACCCAATTTGACATGCTCCTATGAACTTCACATGTTGGTGCTCATGGGTCCTTTTAGATGGAAATGCCCATCTGCTTCCCACTTGTTCCATTAGACTGGGCACTGTTTGAGGAGATTGCTTTTGTCTATGAGTTTATGATTTTAGAGAGAATGAGAGCCTTAGAACGCATCAGTTCATGTTTTAATATTTGTGATGACCTAATGATCAGAGGACAGACACACTGTGTCACATGATGTCTAGGTTTTGTTATTTTAGTAAAGCTTACTGAATCCTACCACCCACCACCACACTGTCCAGGTCATAACACAAAGACACAAACACAGAGCGAGAGAGAGAGAGATCTAGCTGGTAGAGAAGTCAGAGAGTCGGACTTCAGAACAGGCTCTGCCTAGTGCCCACGCTATGTGTGGGTGTCTTTATGAGGTGAAGAGCAAGCCGTGTAGTCTGCACATCTGCGAATAACACCCACTTTGATTATAGTCCTCTCATCCCCACTCTTCCTGCCTTCTCTCTCTCTCTGTTTTTATTTCCTTTATCTCTCATTTTGTATCTCACCCATTTCTTTCTTTTTTTTCTTTCTCTCTATCTCACTATTTGATTTCCTTTTCCTTTCTTTCATTTAGTTTTTCCAATTCTCAATTCAGTTTCATTTGTCTCCAGAAGCTAGCACATTACATTTTAAATACCACTCTCTTAGGGACATATCCCTCTCTAATGCTCTGCCAGTCTCTCTCTGTGTGTGTGTGAATAGTTCTCTGCTTACTCATGGGACTGTCTCTGTCTTACAGGCTCTGCCAGACTCTACACTCCACTAGAGATGTTCACCATGCAGTGGATGTTCCAATCATAGAATTAGAATGATTCATTCTAATTATATGTTTCCGATTCCTCATTTTTCATTTGAGGCAATCAGTAGCTGTTTTATTGGTATATGCCTCAGTTCATGTGTATGATATCCAAAGCAAATTGCTCTACAAAATGAGCTACACAGACAGGCCTACCTTTCTACAAGCCTGTGTGACTGATGCCCTCCTGAGGCTGAACTGAATAGCCAGCGGTAGTGCTTTACAGCCAATCACCTCACTCTCTCTGGTCTGATGTGATGCCATTGATGTCTGACAGCAGACCTGACAGAGAGACATTCTGTGACTAACTCCCTCTCACCACGCCTCAACGCTTCGACAGCTCCCCTAGTAATGAATGGTGATAGTGGTTATGTCACCACCACCACAAGTGCATTTTTAGACAATTGACTGATTTAGGATCGTCAATCTGTGACTTGGCTGCCTGTGTGGAGTTCTTTTGACCTTGATATCTGTCAGAGGGTTGCTTTTTCTTCTGTTCGACAGCAGAACTGCTGTGGCTGAATGCTCAGTGGTAGAAGTGTGAAACACACACACACTGACACACACGCACACACACACAGTGTGCCTACCAGACGAGCTAAATTACTTCTATGCTCGCATCGAGGCAAGCAACACTGAAGCATGCATGAGAGCATCAGCTGTTCCGGACGACTGTGTAATCACGCTCTCCGTAGCTGATGTGAGTAAGACCTTTAAACAGGTCAACATTCACAAGGCCGCAGGGCCAGACGGATTATCAGGACGTGTACTCCGAGCATGCGCTGACCAACTGGCAAGTGTCTTCACTGACATTTTCAACCTGTCCCTGACTGTCTGTAATACCAACATGTTTCAAGCAGAACACCATAGTCCCTCTGCCCAAGAACACTAAGGTAACCTGCCTAAATGACTACCGACATATAGCACTCACGTCTGTAGCCATGAAGTGCTTTGAAAGGCTGGTCATGGCTCACATCAACACCATTGTCCCAGAAACCCTAGACCCACTCCAATTTGCATACCGCCCCAACAGATCCACAGATGATGCAATCTCTATTGCACTCCACACTGCCTTTTTCCACCTGGACAAAAGGAACACCTACGTGAGAATGCTATTCATTGACTACAGTTCAGCATTCAACACCATAGTGCCCTCAAAGCTCATCACTAAGGTAAGGATTCTGGGACTAAACACCTCCCTCTGCAACTGGATCTTGGACTTCCTGACGGGCCGACCCCAGGTGGTAAGGGTAGGTAACAACACATCTGCCACGCTGATCCTCAACACCGGGGCCCCTCAGGGGTGTGTGCTCAGTCCCCTCCAGTACTCCCTGCCAAGCACGACTCCAACATCATCATCAAGTTTGCCGACGACGCAACAGCGGTAGGCCTGATCACCAACAACGATGAGACACCTATAGGGAGGAGGTCAGAGACCTGGCCGTGTGGTGCCAGGATAACAACCTCTCCCTCAATGTGATCAAGTCAAAGGAGATGACTGTGGACTACAGGAAAAGGAGGACTGAGCATGCCCCCATTCTCATTGACGGGGCTGCAGTGGAGCAGGTTGAGAGCTTCAAGTTCCTTGGTGTCCACATCACCAACAAACTATCATGGTCCAAACACACCAAGACAGTCGTGAAGAGGGCACGACAAAGCCTATTCCCCCTCAGGAGACTGAAAAGATTTGGCATGGGTCCTCAGATCCTCAAAAATTTCTACAGCTGCACCATCGAGAGCATCCTGACTGGTTGCATCACCGCCTGGTATAGCAACTGCTCAGCCTCCGACCGCAAGGCACTACAGAGGGATGTGAGTACGGCCCAGTACATCATTGGGGTCAAGCTTCCTGCCATCCAGGACCTCTGTACCAGGCGGTGTCAGAGGAAGGCCCTAAAAATTGCCAATGACTCCAGCCACCCTAGTCATAGACTGTTCTCTCTGCTACTGCATGGCAAGCGGTACCAGAGTGCCAAGTCTAGGTCCAAAAGTCTTCTTAACAGCTTCTACCCCAAAGCCATAAGACTCCTGAACATCTAATCAAATGGCTACCCGGACTATTTATCCCCGCCCACCCCTTTTTACGCTGCTGCTACTCTCTGTTTATTATGTATGCACAGTCACTTTACCTCTACCTACATGTACATATTACCTCAATTACCTAGACTAACCTGTGCCCCCGCACATTGACTCTGTACTGGTACCCCCTGTATATAGCCTCGTTACTGTTATTCTACTGCTACTCTTTAATTATTTATTATCTTCTATTTTTCTTCTTTTTTTATTTTTACTTATCTATTTTTAACTTAACACTTATTTTTGTTAATACTGCATTGTTGGTTAAGGGCTTGTAAGTAAGCATTTCACTGTTAGGTCTACACATATTGTATTTGGCGCAAGTGACAAATAACATTTTATTTTATTTGGTAACTGGCTAGAGATCTAAGCTTTTTCTTTCTTGCTTTGTGGAGAGAAATCCCATAAACTTCAGATCACTGAGCTCATTATGTGCTGCTGCTGGACCATTACCCCCCAATGAATTTGTCCTAAAGGTAGCTAACCAACCAGGTTCAATGTTAGCTAGTTAACATTAGGCTATAACTAGCAAAGCAAATTAGAAACATGTAATATCTGAAAATGTAGCTAGCTAGACTATCTTACACGTATACATAGATGGGTGCTTCTCCCTCTCTGTCACAGATGCCATGGTTGCCCTTAGTTTGAAGATGTAATCCAGAGACGTGTTTTATACAACAGCCTTCTGTGTGTTGTCTTTTCGACTCCATCTGCATATTTGCAATCAAAACGCCCACATTTTCTCCATCTTCTTAGCTATCATACTCTAATTCCACTGATTTCAAAACTCGGTCCTCCAGAAAGTGGAAAGCAACACTTATGTAGTTCTACTACGTGATATCTTTCAAATAAGCTGCGTTAGAAAGGATTAACTACACATACTGACCAGCTCATGTTATGAACAGAAGCGTGATACATGGTAGGCCAATCTGAACTCATCTCTCGGCATGTCCAGCCCACTCATTATCTAGAAAGGGGCACACTCCAACACTCAGACATAATTTACAAACGAAGCATTTGTGTTTAGTGAGTCCGCCAGATCAGAGGCAGTAGGGATGACCAGGGATGTTCTCTTGATGTGTGTGAATTGAACAATTTTCCTGTCCTGCTAAGCATTCAAAAGGTAATGAGTACATTTGGGTGTCAGGGAAAATGAATGGAGTGAAAATTACATTATTGTCTTTAGGAATGTAGTGAAGTAAAAGTAAAAGTAGTCAAAAAAATTAATAGTAAAGTAAAGTACAGATACCCCAAAAAATGACTTAAGTAGTACTTTAAAGTATTATTTGTCATTAACCTCTACGGGATTGGTGTCCCTACATGCTCAATATGTGACATGTGACAAGAATGGCATTGTAAACAACAGCCAACTTTCCGGGACATACACATGTTTTATATGGGCAGAAAGTTTAAATTCTTGTTAATCTAACTGCAGTGTCTAATTTACAGTAGCTATTACAGCAAATAAATACCATGCTATTGTTTGAGGATAGTGCACAACAACAAAACACTTATATCATGGCAAGTGGTTACTTACATTCAGTACTCTTGCTCTGATTTGTCATCCAGAGCATCCCAGAGATCAAATGTAGTGTCGTTTTGTTTGAAAAATCCCTTTTATATTCAAATGTACGAACTGGGTTCTACAGTTTGACCCCACAGCTGTCTCTGGCTCCACACCCACCCATCTAGCGGTGTGAAGGTTAGTGTATTTTCTGTAGCGAAGTTAATGATCCATCATGTATGACATTCCTGTGAGTGTGTAAACCTAATTTTTTTATTACCATAGCATTTTTGTATGTTCTCTATAGTTATGTACATGAAAATGTATACATTTACCAATTCGGAACATTTGGGAAAACTACTGGCAGACTTGATACAAAATATTGTGTAGTGATGTAGTTCTTCACTGGATCAGTCTGAAACTTTGCACATACACTCATTCCATCTTGTGGACAACATCTAAATTACACCTAGAATCCTGCTTCAAATTTTGTTATTAAGGCACATGAAAGTTTACATGTTCCAGAAGGCATTTCTGCCAAGAAAAATTATTTTGGTAAAAATAAAACGCTTACGTTCAAATGGCTCTCCTGTGAAGTAGTGAGGCGCGACATACGCCTAGTTTCCTGAAACGAGTCACAAATGTGATTGTTTCACTGTGTTGCGGTATTCAGGAATTAGCGCCTTGCCTTCCTTACATACGCAGTACATTTTCTAATGAAGTCGAGTCAGCTGCTGTGTTTGATCTGGTGCTCTCTGGTTGGTTATATTTGGCTGATGACATCACATCAGGTAGTTTACGACTGTTGTCTCTCTCTGTCCAAAATGTCCCCCTCAGTATGTTGACTGTCAATTTAGGGATCAGGCGTGTTGTCAGGTGATTAGCTTGAATTCACATGATCATATCTGCATTCCTCCGTGCCCCACACCACCCCCTATATCTGTCTGTCTTTCTCTCCTGTACAGAGGAATATGATAAAATTAAATACTAATGTCTTATTTACAGTAAGGACAAGTGAGGTCAATTGTAAAAATAAGTGGGCAGAAATAACGATAAAGTTACAGAAACCTCCCCCTCTCTCTCTGACAAACACACACACACACACACACACAATCAGGGACATTGAGCTGTCCATAGTACTACTCTATCACGGCTGTGTATTGATCCAGGCTCTCCTCCAGCAAAGAGGTGTCAGGCCCAAGTGGAGGTTTTGAGATTGACTCTTATGTATGTGTGTGTGTGTGTGTGTGTGTAATAGCCTTAGCTATTATCTCATATCTCTATTACACTCTAAGTACTGCCATGCAGCCAGGACCACCTTCTAGGACACACACACCACACATGCACACACACACCAGTGGAGGCTGGTGGGAGAAGCTATAGGAGGACGGGCTCATTGTAATGGCTGGAATGGAATTAATGGAATGGTATCAAACACATCAAACATATGGAAACCACATGTTCGACTCCGTTCCATTTATTCCATTCCAACCATTCCAATGAGCCAATCCTGCTATAGCTCCTCCCACCAGCCTCCACTGACACACACACGCTAATAGACACACACACACACACTCTCTGTGTCTCCAAATACTCACTGTCTAGTTGGGGAAATAAGTATGAAATTGGGTATCTCTTACAGGGGGTTTCTTGTACTTTAGTTTTCTTTAAAAAGATCTGAGTAGTCAACTTTGGATGAGTGCAATACAGTTTCCCATCCAAAATTCAATGGTATTTTTCTCAGGGAGCTAAAGCGCATCTTCAGGTCTCTACCAGTGTGATGGGACCAAGTGTCAGTTGATGTCAGTTAAATCTGTCCAATAGAAACTCTTGTTTGCAACTGTTGGACTAATGATTACACCCTATATCAGCTAGATGCAGGAAATAGTGTGCAAGGCGATATTGAATGTCACTGTCTGTCCATGTGTCACTGTCTGTCACCTAAAATTTGACTCTCGTCCTGTGTGCACCTACATTGTAAACTTTCATTCATAGGCTCGGTTGTAGCAACCTCATGATGGGTATAGGGAAAATGTGAGTATCATGTAATAGCCTAAACCTATCGCTGTTACGTTGAACTGGGTGAATGGAATTTGAATGATAGTCATCCAATATTCTGTAATAAAAATAAGGCCATGCTGATGAAAAAAAAAATGGTCCTCTCTCATCTTAAACGGCAGTGACCGCCACTGCTAGATATCCAGTCTTGCCTTTTTCAAGCCGATTTAAGTCAAAGCTGTAACTAGGCCACTCAGGAACATTCAATGTCATCATGGTAAGCAACTCCAGTGTGTATTTTGTAGTCACTGGGTGCTTTGATAAACCATCCAAAGTGTATTTAATAACTTCACTATGCTCAAAAGGATATTCAATCTACCAATAGGTGTCCTTCTTTGTGAAGCATTGGAAAACCTCCTTGGCCTTTGTGGTTGAATCTGTGTTTGAAATTCACTGCTCGATCGAGGGGCCTTACAGATAATTGAATGTGTTGGGTACATAGATGAAGTAGTCATTCAAAAATTATGTTAAATACTATTATGCACACTGCGTGCGTCCATGCAACTTATGTGACTTGTTAAGCACAGTTTTACTCCTGAGCTTATTTAGGCTTGCCATAAAAAATGGGTTGAATACTTATTGACTCAATACATTTCAGCTTTCATATTTTTTTTAAGTGGTTTTCGGACATTATTATGAAAAAAAAAATATGAGTCAGACATGATTTTCAGACACGTGTGAAGTTTCAAATGGATTTTTCACGTGAACAAATCATGAAGTTTTGCATGGATTTTTCACGAGTATTTCACATTACTCAAACACACGTGGCTTCCCAACATTTCACATGTGATATTCTAAGTTTCACGTGTGCAGGATTAGAACCCGGGTTCACATGTTATTTTGTAAGGTTGTAGTCACAGAGGAGCATAGAGAAGATACACATACACATACATATAAAGTGTCACAGGAGACCATACTGATGAGTTGAAGAGTTATAATAGGACACATGACAATCATGGTTACCTAACGCCCACTGAAAGTGCTAACATCACCCTGGTTTTGCTGCGCTGTACGCACACACACACACACACGTTTTGTTTTGTAAATAGTACCAGATAGGGGTTCTTTGGCTTGTAACCATAGCGGAACCCTTTTTGGTGCTATATAGAACCCATTTTTGAAGGTTCAATAAAGGTTCTAAAAAGCACCCAAAAAGGGTTCCGCTATGGTTACAACCCTTTTGGGGGCTATATAGAATAATGTTTTATGGTTCTTTATAGCACCTGTATGGAGAATGGTTTTATAAAGAACCTTTCTCAATCTGTAGATGCTTTTAAGAAGCACAGGGTTTTTTATTCTGGTCACCCATATTAGATTGTGAAAAATCCTCAGGTGTTATTATTGTGTTCATTGTCAAGTTGAATCACGTGAACTACCTCTGGAACAGCTGAGGGTCCCTGAGGAGAGAATTGAGAACCACTGAGTGATTTAGTCAACCATTCTCAATTGACATAAGGCTATGAGTCTATAACATTAGATGAACTGGAATGACACTCTCACTCACAGTTGGACAAAAATATTTGAATGAGCCGCCTCTGTGGTGGAAATTCTACCTTTAATCAATAATGACTAGAGGCAAAGTCAATAATCAATGAAGGTATTACTTTTATAAAAAACGTATTGCAATAAGGGAGCTGGTCACACAACACACAGTGAATGGAGTGAGAGGCCAAATTATGCAGAAACTCAAGGGGTTTATATAGAAACACAAAACTGCTTAGTCATGGTTGGTTCCACCCCTACATGGCAGATCAGGGCATCATAAGCAGTCTTGTTTTCTTCTTGTGGCCAGGTGTATTGGGTGTGTGATGTAATAGCACACAAACAAGTGATAACGGCAGTTCCATTACTCCGCTCTCTACCAAGCTAGCCTCCGTTCTCTTCTATCTCCCCACAGCTGTGCCCTTGGAAGATAGTAAAAGAACAGGATGGGCTGAAGAACTGTGGTCACTTCTCAGAGGCTCTTTGTCTTATGCCGTGTGACCAGGTTACTCAGAAGCAAAGAGAAATTGAAACAATACAGGTCTATCTGTTCCTCAAGTTTATCTCTATCCCATGTCCTTGACCACAGGCCTAGACCAGCTGGGGAGAGAGAGTGGAAGAGATGAACCATCCTTTGGCACTAAATAAATGTCTTCACTTTTGTTAAGCATATTATTTTTTAACTATTAATATTAAACAAATCAGGTAAATACATTATTTTTGTCCCACACCTCCCCTACATTTGAATTATTACCAAAAGAGAAAATAACCCTTTTGTGAACTGTAAAGAGCCACTGAAGAGCTCAAAAGGTTATTTGAGTCATTATGGTTCCACATAGAACCATCACCCTTTCCAAAGAACCCTTGAGGAACCATAATTTTTTCTCAGATTTTTTTCATCTGATAGTGTGTATCAGATGGTCTCCTACCTTCTCTCCCACCTTCTCAGCAGGGTCGTTCCATTGGATTTCAATCACTTTTTGATCTCACCCCTTTATATTTGCCCATGGTAGAAGTCAAATCAAAAATCTAATCAAATATTATTTGTCACATGTGCCGAATACCGTGAAATGCTTACTTACAAGCCCTTAACCAACAATGCATTTTTAAGAAAATAGAGTTAAGAAAATAATTACTAAATAAACGAAAGTAAAAACATTTAAATAAATAACACAATAACATAACAATAACGAGGCTATATACAAGGGGTACCGAGTAAGTGTGCGGGGGGTACAGGTTAGTCGAGGTAATTTGTACATGTAGGTTGAGGTAAAGTGACTATGCAAAGATAATAAACAATGAGTAGCAGCAGTGAAAAAACAAAGGGGGGGGGGGGGGGGGGGTCAATGCAAATAGTACGGGTGGCCATTTGATTAATTGTTCAACAGTTTTATGGCTTGGGGGTAGAATCTGTTCAGGTTTTTTTACATGGAAGATACATTGGAGATAATATAAGGCAAGTACTGGAAACAATAGAACACTATGAAAAATCTGGGAAACCAGGCCTGCTATTCATAGCAGACTTCGAAAAGGCATTTGATAAAGTACGACTGGGGTTTATATATAAATGCCTGGAGCATTTCAATTTTGGAGAATCTCTTATAAAATGGGTTAAAATCATGTATAGTAACCCTAGGTGTAAAATAGTAAATAATGGCTATTTCTCCGAAAGTTTTAAACTGTCAAGAGGAGTGAAACAAGATTGTCCACTATCGGCATATCTATTTATTATGGCCATTGAGATGTTAGCTATTAAAATCAGATCCAACAATAATATCAAGGGATTAGAAATCCAGGGCTTAAAAACAAAGGTGTCATTGTACGCTGATGATTAATGTTTTCTTTTAAATCCACACCTTGAATCTCTCCACAGCCTCATAGAGGATCTAGATACATTTTCTAACCTCTCTGGATTACAACCAAATTTTGATAAATGTACTATATTACATATTGGATCACTAAGAAATTCAATTTTTACTTTACCATGTAGTTTCCCAATAAAATGGTCTAATGGTGATGTGGACATACTCGGAATACATATCCCAAATGAAATAAATGATCTCACTCCAATACATTTTAATAGAAAGTTAGCAAAAATAAATAAGATCTTGCTACCATGGAAAGGTAAATACCTGTACATTTGTGGGAAAATCACCCTGATTAACTCTTTAGTATTATCCCAGTTTACCTATTTGCTTATGGTCTTGCCTACGCCTAGCGAAGGGTTTTTTAAATGATATGAGAAAAAGTATTCCATTTTATTTGGAACGGCAAGCAAGACAAAATTAAACAGGCCTATTTATATAATGAATATGAATTCGGAGGACAGAAATTATTAAATATTAAAGCATTAGACCTATGACTAAAAACGACGCCGGATTCAAAACTTAGAATTTTTCAATTTAAATTATTATATAAAGTTCTTGCTACCAATAGAATGTTATTTATATGGGGGATACAATCTTCCCAGCTCTGCAGATTTTGCTGCGAAGAGACAGAATCATTAGATCATTTGTTTTGGTACTGTCCATTTGTGGCTTGTTTTTGGACACAGGTCCAGGAATGGCTAAAGGATTGCAATATTTACCTGGAGCTAACGCTGCAGATAGCACAACTGGGTGATCTGAAAAGTCATAGTCAATTGATCAATAATATGGTAATACTTTTAGCAAAAATGTTTATTTTCAATTTACGATCTGTAGAAACAATGAGAATAGAAAGGTTCAGAACTTTTGTAAAACATCACAGTACAGTTGAAAAATATATGGCAAATAGAAATCCAATATGGATGGTGTTAAGAGATAGATGGGAGGTGTTGAATGGAGCTGAAGGATGGGACTAATAACAACAACTAAGAACAACAAGATAACTAATGTAAAGCATACTGTGTCATAATAAGTATATAGGTTATAGGTTGAGAGCTTTTGTGAAAGAGCACAGTTAGAAAAATATGGCATATAGAAGCAAACCAGATGGACATCATGAAAATGATCGGAGGAAGTTCAGGAGAAAAAAACAAACAAAATATAATTATTGTAGAATTTGACTGTATCCATAAAATGTATATAGTATGTATGGGCTGGAAGTAGAGGCCTAAGCGTTATTGTTCACTAGTTTACTTCAATTGGGGAAGGGGTGGTGGGGTTGGAAAGTAATGAAGGGAAATATATTTTATAAAAGGATATGTACAGTGGGGAGAACAAGTATTTGATACACTGCCAATTTTTTATCATGGGTAAAAATCCAGAAAATCACATTGTATGATTTTTAAGTAATTAATGTGCATTTTGTTGCATGACATAAGTATTTGATACATCAGAAAAGCAGAACTTAATATTTGGTACAGAAACCTTTGTTTGCAATTACAGAGATCATACGTTTCCTGTAGGTCTTGACCAGTTTTGCACACACTGGAGCAGGGATTTTGGCCCACTCCTCCATACAGACCTTCTCCAGATTCTTCAGGTTTCGGGGCTGTCGCTGGGCAATACGGACTTTCAGCTCCCTCCAAAGATTTTCTATTGGGTTCAGGTCTGGAGACTGGCTAGGCCACTCCAGGACCTTGAGATGCTTCTTACGGAGCCACTCCTTAGTTGCCCTGGCTGTGTGTTTCGGGTCGTTGTCATGCTGGAAGACCCAGCCACGACCCATCTTCAATGCTCTTACTGAGGGAAGGAGGTTGTTGGCCAAGATCTCGCGATACATGGCCCCATCCATCCTCCCCTCAATACAGTGCAGTCGTCCTGTCCCCTTTGCAGAAAAGCATCCCCAAAGAATGATGTTTCCACCTCCATGCTTCACGGTTGGGATGGTGTTCTTGTGGTTGTACTCATCCTTCTTCTTCCTCCAAACACGGCGAGTGGAGTTTAGACCAAAAAGCTCTAGTTTTGTCTCATCAGAACACATGACCTTCTCCCATTCCTCCTCTGGATCATCCAGGTGGTCATTGGCAAACTTCAGACGGGCCTGGACATGTGCTGGCTTGAGCAGGGGGACCTTGCGTGCGCTGCAGGATTTTAATCCATGACGGAGTAGCGTGTTACTAATGGTTTTCATTGAGACTGTGGTCACAGCTCTCTTCAGGTC
The DNA here is from genome assembly GCF_964263955.1 of Coregonus lavaretus. Taxonomy (NCBI): domain Eukaryota; kingdom Metazoa; phylum Chordata; class Actinopteri; order Salmoniformes; family Salmonidae; genus Coregonus; species Coregonus lavaretus. Next base: position 11,443,553 of record NC_140011.1, read on the forward strand.
ATTGACCAGGTCCTGCCGTGTAGTTCTGGGCTGATCCCTCACCTTCTCATGATCATTGATGCCCCACAAGGTGAGATCTTGTATGGAGCCCCAGACCGAGGGTGATTGACCGTCATCTTGAACTTCTTCCATTTTCTAATAATTGCGCCAACAGTTGTTGCCTTCTCACCAAGCTGCTTGCCTATTGTACTGTAGCCCATCCCAGCCTTGTGCAGGTCTACAATTGTATCCCTGATGTCCTTACACAACTCTCTGGTATTGGCCATTGTGGAGAGGTTGGAGTCTGTTTGGTTGAGTGTGTGGACAGGTGTCTTTTATACAGGTAACGAGTTCAAACAGGTGCAGTTAATACAGGTAATGAGTGGAGAACAGGAGGGCTTCTTAAAGAAAAACTAACAGGTCTGTGAGAGCCGGAATTCTTAATGGTTGGTAGGTGATCAAATACTTATGTCATGCAATAAAATGCAAATTAATTACTTAAAAATCATACAATGTGATTTTCTGGATCTCTCACAGTTGAAGTGTACCTATGATAAAAGTTACAGACCTCTACATGCTTTGTAAGTAGGAAAACCTGCAAAATCGGCAGTGTATCAAATACTTGTTCTCCCCACTGTATATGTGTATGTATGTATATATACTTGCAAGAAAAAAAACATATGGGGGATTGGAAGTGAAGCAGACAATTACTTTGATGGAAGTTACAATCTATCTGAAATATTAAAGCTGATCTACCCCATAAAAAAATAAATTATATATAAAAAATTAAAATAACAAAATCTGTTAAGGAACCTTTTGGACTTCGGTGCTCCGGTACTGCTTGCCGTGCGGTAACAGAGAAAACAGTCTATGACTTGGGTGACTGGAGTCTTTGGAAATGTTTTATACCTTCCTCTGACACCGCCTGGTATAGAGGTCCTGGATGGCAGGAAGCTTGGCCCCAGTACCCTCTGTAGCGTCTTATGGTTGGATGCAGAGCAGTTGCCATACCAGACGATGATGCAACCGGTCAGGATGCTCTCGATTGTGCAGCTGTATAACGTTTTGAGGATCTGGGGGACCCATGCCAAATCTTTTCAGTCTCCTGAGGGGGAAAAGGTGTGGTCAGAAAGTGTGTCAAAACAATCACGAGATAGAGGTGCCGAAAGTTGACCCATTTGACATACCCCACCACACCATGAGACATCCATGTCTTCCTCACTGGAAGATATGAAATGGTTGATTTTGATAGGCAGTATTTTAAAAGCTTACAAAAAGGGTTGTCAAACTATTTTATAAGTTCTTGAAAAACATGTTTTTTAATAAAAACTAAGTCATTTTTTAACCTTTAACGTAAATGATCTAAAAACGCATAAACTCATATTTTTTTCAAATTCATATATGTTGTAGCTTAGACCGTATTTTAAAAAAAATTATCTGAAGTGTTTGTGTTGTACCCACCATTGGTTGAGACACAGCATGCTCATGAATACAAGGTATTAACTTTTGGGGTATTTAGGTCCCAAAAGTATATTTCTGACCACTTCTCCCATGGGCAAATATGTATAGAAAGTTTCTTTCAAATTAAAAGGGGTCTGGTCAAAAAGTGTTGAAATCAAATGGGATGACCCAGCAGCAAAATTGCTTCAAACGGCAAACTCAGAGAAATGTACCCCCTATGGTCTGAGCCTTGACACTAGGCAGATTACACCCATACACGCAAGTGGCGGTCACTGCCGTTTAAGATGAGGGACATGTTTTCTTTCATGAGCATGGCCTTATTTCTAATACAGCATATTGGATGACTGTCATTCATATTCATTCACCCAGTCAATGTAACAGTGATAGGTTTAGGCTACATGATACTCACATTTTCCCTATACCCATCATGAGGTTGCTACAACCTAGCCTATGCTACAACCTAGCCTTGACACACACAAAAGGTGTACACAGGTCGAGAGACAACTTTGAGGTGACAGATAGTGACACATGGACAGACAGTGACATTCAATACCGCCTTGCACACTCTTGCCTTCATCTAGCTGATATAGGGTGTAATCATTAGTCCAACAGTTACAAACAATAGTTTCTATTGGACAAATTCAGGTATGTTTATCCCCGTTTTGTTCCGTTTGCTTCCGTTTAAGAAACGTTTTCAACAGAATAGGCGGAATTAATACACCCCTGATCACGTATAACACAGTTCACTTTCATAGCAGCCACGTTGTATTCCTTCTCGCATCTGTGCGCTCTCCTCCTCTCACCTCTTCCCTTCACTTGTGGACTTTAATGCACAACACATCAACTGTATGTGCCTGGCGAAAAAAACTTTCCAAGCCAAACCGCTACACACAGCCTACATCGTTGTCACCATATTAGCTAAAGTATCGTCATAGTGAGCATAGCTAATAGAACTAACACGTTAGTAAACCCACTACAATAATGCAGTAACGTTACAGTTTACAGTCAGTAAGCACTTACGGGCCCCTGTGGCAATAAATTAGTAAAACCAAAAGCTTACCTTGACTTTGAAGAGTTCCAGTGTTGTGTTGGATAGTGATAGACTGCTAGCTAACATAGCATCCCTCTGTTTGAGAAGGGTGTTTCAGTAGGCTAAACTAGCTAGCTGCATTTGCTAGCTAAGTAAGTGAAACTGAAAGTGGAAAAAAATGACAATCTCTCTTTCTCTGTTTCTCGCTTGCTTCTCCTTCATTTTGGAAGAAATCAATTTGTTCAAAACTGTTCAACTATTGTCTTTCTCTCTCTTGTGTCAACTACTCACCACATGTTATGCACTGCAGTGCTAACTAGCTGTAGTGTATGCTTTCAGTACTAGATTAATTCTCTGATCCTTTGATTGGGTGGACAACATGTCAGTTCATGCTGCAAGAGCTCTGATAGGTTGGAGGACGTCCTCCGGAAGTTGTCATCATTACTGTGTAAGTCTATGGAAGGGGGTGAGAACCATGAGCCTCCTAGGTTTTGTACTGAAGTCAATGTAACCAGATGAGGGTTGAAGCTAGCTGTCCTTCGGCTACACTATGGCGCTACCCTACAGAGTGCTGTTGAGGCTACTGTAGACCTTATTTGCAAAATAATGTGTTTTATTCAATTATTTGGTGACGTGATTATATTCAGTATAGTTTTATCTAAAAAGGATAACTTTTTAATTGTTTAAAAATATATTTATTTATGAACTTCATTGAGGATGCTCCTCCCCTTCCTCCTCTGAGGAGCCTCCACTGATGCACGCACGCATGCGCACATGCACACTCGCACACACATACATACACACACACACACTTCTGTGTGTACCCCAGCCCTAGAAAGACTGAAACCATATTAGTCTCACTGCTTCTGTGGACTCATACAGTAGTGAGGTCACCAGAGGTGTGTTCTGTTCTGTTTGTAATGATCTCCAGCCTTGATCTGGCTCAGGTGACAGACGAGGAGCGAGGGAAGAAGGATGACAGAGGAGGGAGTGAGGGAGGGAGGATAGGTGGGTGGATGGAGGAAAGGAGGGAGGCAGGGAGGGATGGAGGGAGCGAGGGAGGGTGGGAAAGAGACGCACAGAAGGAGGGAGGGATGGGAGGATGACAGAGGTGGTGTTTAATCAGGGCCTATGGGAGAGCTGTCAGCCCCACTGTCAACTGACTGTCTCGACTGTACACGTGACCAGGGCACATGTCACTGACACACACACCCGCACACATAATGCACGTGCGCACACACACACACACAAACACGCTCCGCCTCTTCTCTTTTTTTCCCCTCCCTCCCTCCCTCTCACTCGCTCTCTCTCTCACTCTGCACATACTGTACATTTACAGGCTAACACATACACACGTCCTCATACACAAACAAAAACTTAATAACATGTTCCACATTCCATAGTGAGCCTTAATCCATTCATTATTGACAGTTGTTTCACGTTGCATCATAAGTCAGTCTGCTGCTCCACTTCACAACAGGTGTGAAAGAGAACTGTAGCAAACCCCCCCCCCCCCCCCCTTTCTCTCTCTCTCTCTCTCTCAATTCAATTCAAGGGGCATGGGAAACATGTTTACATTGCCAAAGCAAGTGAAATAGATAATAAACAAAAGTGAAATAAACAATAAAAAATGAACAGTAAACATTACGCTCACAAAAGTTCCAAAATAATTAAGACATTTCAAATGTCATATTATGTATATATACATTGTTGTAACAATGTGCAAATACTTAAAGTAAAAAAGGGAAAATAAATAAACATAAATATGGGTTGTATTTACAATGGTGTTTGATCTTCACTGGTTGCCCTTTTCTTGTGGCAACAGGTCGCAAATATTGCTGCAGTGATTGCACACTGTGGTATTTAGATATGGTAGTTTATCAATAGCAAGACTATGTTCACTGAGTCTGTACATAGTCAAAGCTTTCCTTAATTTTGGGTCAGTCACAGTGGTCAGGTATTCTGCCACTGTGTACTCTCTGTTTAGGGCCAAATAGCATTCTAGTTGGCTCTGTTTTTTTTGGTTAATTCTTTCCAATATGTCAAGTAATTATATTTTTGTTTTCTCATGATTTGGTTGTGTCTAATTGTGTTGCTGTCCTGGGGCTCTGTGGGGTCTGTTTGTGTTTGTGAACAGAGCCCCAGGACCAGATTGTTTAGGGGACTCTTCTCCAGGTTCATATCTTTGTAGGTGATGGCTTTGTTATTTTAAGTGGTTGTAGAATTGAACGGCTCTTTTCTGGATTTTGATTATTAGAGGGTATCGGCCTAATTCTGCTCTGCATGCATTATTTGGTGTTTTACATTGTACACAGAGGAGATTTTTGCAGCATTCTGCATGCAGAGTCTCAATTGGGTGTTTGTCCCATTTCGTTAATTCTTGGTTGGTGAGCAGACCCAATACCTCACAACCATAAAGGGCAATGGGTTCTATAACTGATTCAAGTACTTTTAGCCAGATCCTAATTGTTATGTCGAATTTTATGTTCCTTTTGATGGCATAGAAGGCCCTTCTTGCCTTGTCTCTCAGATCGTTCACAGCTTTGTGAAAGTTACCTGTGGCGCTGATGTTTAGGCCGAGGATGTATAGTTTTTTGTGTGTGCTCTAGAGCAACGGTGTCTAGATGGAATTTGTATTTGTGGTCCTGGCAACTGGACCTTTTTTGGAAAACCATTATTTTTGTCTTACTGAGATTTACTGTCAGGGCCCAGGTCTGACAGAATCTGTGCAGAAGATCTAGGTGCTGCTGTAGCCCTCCTTGGTTGGGGACAGAAGCACCAGATCATCAGCAAACAGTAGACATTTGACTTCAGATTCTAGTAGGGTGAGGCCGGGTGCTGCAGTCTGTTCTAGTGCCCTCGCCAATTCGTTGATATATATGTTGAAGAGAATGGGGCTTAAGCTGCATCCCTGTCTCACCCCACAGCCCTGTGGAAAGAAATGTGTGTGTTTTTTGCCAATTTTAACCGCACACTTGTTGTTTGTCTACATGGATTTTATAATGTCGTATGTTTTTCCCCAACACCACTTTCCATCAATTTGTATAGCAGACCCTCATGCCAAATTGAGTCAAAAGCTTTTTTTAAGTCAACAAAGCATGAGAAGACTTTGCCTTTGTTTTGGTTTGTTTATTTGTCAATTAGGGTGTGCAGGGTGAATACGTGGTCTGTCGTACGATAATTTGGTAAAAAGCCAATTTGACATTTGCTCAGTACGTTGTTTTCACTGAGGAAATGTACGAGTCTGCTGTTAATGATAATGCAGAGAATATTCCCAAGGTTGCTGTTGACGCATATCCCACGGTAGTTATTGGGGTCAGATTTTCTCCACTTTTGTGGATTGGGTGTCACGACTTCCTCCGAAGCTGCATCCCCTCCTTGTTTGGGCAGGCTTCGGCGTTCGTCGTCACCGGCCTACTAGCCACTGCCGCTCCATATCTCATCATTCCATTTGTCTTGTCTTGTCAATTACACACACCAATTACACACAGAGCATAGCTCTGATCTGTGGGGGCCTATATAGGGTGTGGGCAGGTTTTTTTTCCATAGCAGATGGATCATAGCTCTGATCTGTGGGGGCCTATATAGGGTGTGGGCAGGTTTTTTTTGTGGTGGTCTCAGCTGGTTGGGGTGTGACTGGTGAAGCTGTGGTCTGGGTGTAGGTCCTCTTGGCATGGGTTCTCTCGGTGCAGGTCCTTTGGGAGGGGGTCTCGCAGCTCTGGGAGGGTGTCTCGCTGATCGGGGCGGGGCGTCCGTTGCTCTGTTGCTCCTGTGTGAGGTGCTGGGGCTGCAATTGAGGGTGACGTCCTTAAGGGTCCTGGCAAAAGTTGGGATTGCTGCCTTGTAGAGGTGGACCTGGTCGTAAAGGCTATTCAAGTCCAGGGTGGAGTGGTGGACTATGTAGACATTAGGTTTTGAGGTCCTGGGAAATTCACCCGCTGTATGGTGGCAAGGTGAATGTCTTTTCGTGGTAGCAGGGTGGAGATAACCACTTGTACGTTGGGGAAAGTGGAAGAAGCTTTTTCAATCACTCCCTTGAGTGCTGTGGCCACCCTTTCCTGCTGGGCCCTCAGGTTGTTTGTGCCCGAGGGAATTATTGATGTAGCTGGGGGACCCTAGTCTGTCCACTGACAACAGCTCCAGGGCATGCCTAGTGTTTGGGCATCAGAGTTTAGACACTTTGTGTTTGGGAAAAAGTGTATTCTCTTGAATGTATTTGCCATCATGTATAAGTCCTTGTACAAAAATCCAAGTCTATCTACATGTATCCAAATCTAATTCAATTTTTTTGCAGAAGAACTCAGGAGCCCATGCTCTCTCTCTCTCTCTCTCTCTCTCTCTCTCTCTCTCTCTCTCTCTCTCTCTCTCTCTCTCTCTCTCTCTCTCTCAATTAAATTAAATTAAATTCAATTCAATTTCAATTTAAGGGCTTTATTGGCATGGGAAACGTATGTTAACATGGTCTCTCTCTCTCTCTATCTCTCTCTCTGTAATGAGTGGCAGAACTCCAGAGCTCCCATCAATCTCCCATCATTCTCTCATCCATCAAACATACACACACAGACAGACACACACATTCACACCATAGTCTATAACCAGTCCTGCACTCTACAGATAAAACACCTGAATACCAGCCAGAATAATCTCAGTATTTACATTGAAGATGAGACAAACACATCAGTGAGGCTCAGCCAGCTATAGGCTGCCATCCCAGGGACCGTACAGCAGCGTACATATGGACCATGTGATTATCAGCCTTAATGGGCTAGTAAGGCCGTCTTTCAACTCCAGAGTCAGTGTTGCTGTGGAAACCATTGCTCTCTCTGTTGCCTGGCTACTCAAACTCCTTGCTCCGGCCAAACGCTATGCCACGCCCACGGACTTTAGTTTCTTCTCAGCAATGAGTCTGGATCTGAGTACCTTCCCAACGATTTCTAGAATTCAAATACATTCTAACCGTTCTGAATGGTACCAGAAACTCATACCAGAACACACATGGGTAAAGTGCCGTTTTGAAAATTCGTCATAGTTCTTTGATACTCTGATTGGTTAGAGATGATCCAATCACTGATTACTTTGTTTTGTACAACACTCCTCATTTTGAAGCCACCCCAAAACGACTTCAAAGATGGTAGTCAGACTGAAGTATGTAGCGAACATAGAGCACTGGACAGTTGAGGCAGACTCAATGCTGAAGAACTGTTTTGAGAATACTGATTGGAATATGTTCAAAGATTCATCCACCCAGGACTCATCCATCAACATTGAGGAATATACATTGTCAGTCACAGGCTTCATTATGAAATGTGTTGATGATGTACCCAGAAAAACAATCCGGACATACCCCAACCAAAAACCCTGGATGAACGGTGAAATCTGTACCCTGCTGAGAGACGGTTCCCGTGTTTTCATCAAACTTTGACATCAAAGTCTGGCATTCTCTAGATTTATGGTGCTTTCAAGACAACTGGGAATTCTGAAAAAAAAAACGAGCTAGAATCATGACGTCAGTGATTTTCAGGTCGGAGCTCTAGAAAGAGGCCCGACTTCCCGACTTGGAATTCCGAGATGGATGACTGTTCAAAATGTTTTTTCCCAGTTGGAGCTAGTTTTTTTCCGAGTTCCCAGTTGTTTTGAACTCACTGAAGTCTGAGATTTCCCAGTTCCGCGTTTCCAGTTGTTTTGAACTAGGCAGAAGTCATGCTGGATTGACAGCGTGGCCAATGTATTCAACCTTTTCTGGGCCATGATGTTGAATGTTTAAAAGAGACCCTGAAACCCAGACTTGGACCACACACCCACTCCACTGAATAACAGGCTGGTGATTGCTTTGCAATGCTTGCAGTTAGCCACTGATTCCTTCCAAACCACTCATTGTTGAATTTGCGATTTCCAACTTGTTGTGTAATGTTTATGTCCAATGGCTGATGAGCACCGATACGTTTTATCTATAATTTCTCTTCATATGACAAGGATTGAAAAGGATTTGCCAGTAGATTGTCGACGTGATTCATGATGATGACTTGCTAGCTTGCTAGCTAAGATTTTGAAAATATGACGTTAACATGATCAGTCCAATCAAAGCTACGGTAGATATAATGTGATTTGACTTCATTTTATCTGTGGCCAATGACCTTGAGCCTTCGTGGATGGGCACTTCTAATGTAACTCTATGGCAGCACCCAATGGGCTTGAATTTTCGAGCTCTCCCCTTAGATTTTGCGGTGACGTAGTGTCCCCATGATTGACAGAACACTGAGACAATCACGGCGCAACTAGAGAACATTACCAACCCCTACGCTCCGTATTTTCCACTGGCTGCCCCAACACCACAGAAAGCACTGATCTTGGAGTTTGCCAAAAGGCACCTTAAGACTCTCAGACCGTGAGAAACAAGATGTTCTGGTCTGATGAAACCAAGATTGAACTCTTTGGCCTGAACGCCAAGTGTCACACCTGGAGGAAACCTGGCACCATCCCTACGGTGAAGCATGGTGGTGGCAGCATCATGCTGTGGGGATGTTTTTCAGCGGCAGGGACTGGGAGACTAGTCAGGATTGAGGGAAAGATTAACAGAGCAAAGTACAGAGAGATCCTTGATGAAAACCTGCTCCAGAGTGCTCCCGACCTCAGACTGGGGCGAAGGTTCACCTTCCAACAGGACAACGACCCTAAGCACACAGCCAAGACAACGCAAGAGTGGCTTCGGGACAAGTTTCTGAATAACCGTGAATGGCCCAGCCATAGCCCGGACATGAACCCGATTAAACATTTCTGGAGAGACCTGAAAATAGCTGTGCAGCGACACTCCCCATCCAACCTGACAGAGCTTGAGAGGATCTGCAGAGAAGAATGGGAGAAACTCCCCAAATACAGGTGTACGAAGCTTGTAGCATCATCATAATGTAGTAGTATAAAGTTGTCATTTACAATCAACAGTGTAGTTATGTATACAAGTGGGTTGGATTTTCATTTTGTCTACAAGTAGTCGTATGCCGGAGCTAACGAGTAACGTTCATAAGAGGTTCACACTTTCTTCCGATGTTGCTTGATCGGTGGTAGGCCTATTAGCTGGCCAAAATGACATGAAAAGGGATCAAAATATATTAATAGTATTGCAGTAATTTCAGAATTTTAGAATTATTTAGATTGTAGGTAGCTATCAATAGCCTATCCTAAACATTTGTTACACTGTAAAACATTTCCTGTAATTTTTATAGTAAATTACTGGCAGCACAGTAGCCAGTAGATTACTGTAAATGTACAGTAAATTAATGGCAGCACAGAAGCCAGTAAATTACTGTACATTTACAGGACCTTTGCTGTAACACAAATTTACAGCATATTACTGGAACACCTGACTACAGTAACATGCTGTTTTTCTAGAATTTACAGTGCATTATTGCAAGCATAGTGGTTAGGAAACTGTTGCAAATTTACTTTGCAGGTAGCTAGTGCCAATAACAGCCAGTATTTCTGTTACATGTATTTGGTATACAGTGCCAGTAAAAAGTTTGGACACACCTACTCATTCAAGGGTTTTTCTTTATTTATTACTATTTCCTAAATTGTAGAATAATGATGGGCTCCCGAGTGGCGCAGCGGTCTAAGGCACTGCATCTCAGTACTTGAGGCGTCACTACAGACCACTGGTTCGATTCCAGGCTCTATCACAACCGGCCGTGATTGGGCGGCGCGCAATTGGCCCGGGTTTGGCCAGTGTAGGCCGTCATTGTAAATAAGAATTTGTTCTTAACTGACTTGCCTAGTTAAATAAAGGTTTTTAAAAAATAGTGAAGATATAAAAATCATGTAGTAACAAAAAAGTGTTAAACAAATCAAAATACATTTTAGATTCTTCAAAGTAGCCACCCTTTGCCTTGATGACAGCTTTGCACACTCTTGGCATTCTCTCAACCAGCTTCACCTGGAATGCTTTTCCAAGAGTCTTGAAGGAGTTCCTACATATGCTGAGCACTTGTTGACTGCTTTTCCTTCACTCTGCGGTCCAACTCATCCCAAACCATCTCAATTGGGTTGAGGTCGGGTGATTGTGGAGGCCAGCTAATCTGATGCAGCACTCCATCACTCTCCTTCTTGTTCAAATAGCCCTTACACAGCCTGGAGGTGTGTTTGGTCATTGTCCTGTTGAAAAACAAATTATAGTCCCACTAAACGCAAACCAGATGGGATTGAGTATCGCTGCAGAATGTTGTGGTAGCCATGCTGGTTAAGTGTGCCTTGAATGCTAAATAAATCACAGACAGTGTCACCAGCAAAGCACCCCCACACCATCACACCTCCTCCTCCATGCTTCACGGTGGGAACCACACATGCAGAGATTATCCATTCACCGACTCTGTGTCCCAAAAATTTCAAATTTGGACTCATCAGACCACGGACGGATTTCCACCAGTCTAATGTCCATTGCTCATCTCTTCTTCTCATTGGTGTCCTTTAGTAGTGGTTTCCTTGCAGTAATTCGACCATGAATGCCTGATTCACACAGTCTCTTCTGAACAGTTAATGTTGAGATGTGTCTGTGACTTGAACTCTGTGAAGCATTTATTTGGGCTGCAATTTCTGAGACTGGTAACTCTAATGAACTCATCCTCTGCAGCACAGGTAACTCTGGGTCTTCCTTTCCAGTGGCGGTCCTCATGAGAGCCAGTTTCATTATAGCGCTTGATGGTTTTTGCGACCGCACTTGAAGAAACTTTCAAAGTTCTGGAAATGTTCCGGATTGACTGACCTTCATGTCTTAAAGTAATGATGGACTGTCTTTATGAAGTCATTAGAATAATACCCAGCAGTGTGCTTGGCAAATGTACATTTCTGGTATTTACGTTTTGGTCATTTAGCAGACGCTCTTGTCCATTCATCTAAGATTGATAAAAACCACACATCACAGTCATAGCAAGTAAAAAGTATATGTCACCGTTACTGGGAATGTGTTGTAGTTAAAGATACATTGGTGTTGAAAATATCCTGTATTTGTAACAAGATACATTTGCCCATCTCTGCTTAGTTTCAAAGTACATTACTGTAATATTCACAGTAACTTGTATTGCAATAAAATAACAGCCCTTGCTAACAGTGAATATTTAATTATATATTACAGCATACCAATGAATACTCTGTATTTTATATCACTTGCACTTGTAGAGGCCTAAACAAAGGCTTTAAACGGGCAGTGACTACTAGTGATAGGGAAACTAAGCTTCCTGAAGCTCATCATGTGCTTCTGATAAAGTGATTCAGGCATCGGCACACTACTTCGAAGTACACTGCTTAGTGATTTCGACGCATGACTCGGACCTTTGGTATCAAACGGAACATCACTAGGTACAGGGTGTGGGATGTCTTCAACAATACCATGCGCTCCAAAATTACAGTATGGTACTGTATTCTGTGGGGGTGGTACTGAGTTACTGTAAAGTACTGGGAGCACAGTAGCCAGTAAATTACTGTAGATTTACAGGAAAAGGTTTTTAGATTCCAAAAATGCAGTATGGTACTGTATTCTCTGGGGTGGTACAGAATTATATTAAATTACTGGCAGCACATTAGCCAGTAATTTAAGGTAGATTTACAGATTTCAAAAATAAATACGGTATGGTACTGTATTCTGTGGGGTACAGCATTCTCCCGAGTGGCGCAGTGGTCTAAGGCACTGCATCTCAGTGCTTGAGGCGTCACTACAGACCCCCTGGTTCGAATCCAGGCTGTATCACAACTGGCTGTGATTGGGAGTCCCATAGGGCGGTGCGCAATTGGCCCAGCGTCGTCCGGGTTTGGCAGGTGTAGGCCGTCATTGTAAATAAGAATTTGTTCTTAACTGACTTGCCTAGTTAAATAAAGGAAAAATATAAAAAAATCTCACTAATGGGTGCAACAAATATATTATCTTACAAGGCACACCTAAAAATATGTTAATGAGCCAGTGATTATTTAGCCGCCCACAACATTTTCCCCCAATACACCATCATTCAGTGTATGCTGCTGTAAATATACAGCAAAACAGGTAATACAGTACTTTACTGTAAAATGTTATTGGGGGCTCAATGCAATTTTTATTGGGGGCTCAATTATGGGGGCTCAATGCCATTCCGCTACACTGCTGTAAAATTACAGTAATGCATTGCTCTTTACAGTACTGTACTCTAATATAGAATTCCAGTAGCTAACTGTTAAAGTTTTGATATAAATTTACAGCAATTTGTGTATCTATGTCATTTTGAGCTGCATCCCATTTCTTGTTGCTAGCCCTGGCCAGTGGCCACCTGCCTCCCCTCAAAGAGGTAAAAGTATTGGATAGGTGTAGATGAATTGTCTACCAATAAAGTTACACCAATCACTACTTTTAATCTTTGAGGGTGTGTGAGCGAGTGCACATGCGAGAAGCGGTGCATGCATATGCACACAGTCTTCCCGTTTTCTAGTTAGTCATCAATCATTGTTAAAGCTGACAGCTGACTTCTTAGATAAATAGTGATGTTGCTTGTTGTTTGATTTAACTAGCTAGATAGCTGTCAACTATGTGTCTGTCTATCCCTGTTTTCTCCTCTCTGCACAGGCCATACAAACGCTTCACACCACGTGGCTGTTGCCACTCTAATCTGGTGGTCCCTGCGCGCACAACCCACGTGGAGTTCCAGGTCTCTGGCAGCCTCTGGAACTGCCGTTCTGCGGCCAACAAGGCAGAGTTCATCTCAGCCTATGCTACCCTCCAGGCCCTCGACTTCTTGGCGCTGACGGAAACATGGATAACCACAGAAAACACTGCTACTCCTACTGCTCTTTCCTCGTCTAACCATGTGTTCTCGCATACCCCGAGAGCATCTGGTCAGCGCGGCGGTGGCACAGGAATCCTCATCTCTCCCAAGTGGACATTCTCTCTTTTTCCCCTGACCCTGACCCTGATCTCCTCATTTGAATTCCATGCTGTCACAGTCACTAGCCCATTCAAGCTTAACATCCTTGTCATTTATCGCCCTCCAGGTTCCCTTGGAGAGTTCATCAATGAGCTTGACGCCTTGATAAGTTCCTTTCCTGAGGCTGGCTCACCCCTCACAGTTCTGGGTGACATTAACCTCCCTACGTCTGCCTTTGACTCATTTCTCTCTGCCTCCTTCTTTCCACTCCTTTCCTCTTTTGACCTCACCCTCTCACCGTCCCCCCTACTCACAAGGCAGGCAATACACTTGACCTCATCTTTACTAGATGCTGTTCTTCTACTAATCTCACTGCAACTCCCCTCCAAGTCTCCGACCACTACTTTGTATCCTTTTCTCTCTCGCTCTCCTCCAACACTACTCACTCTGCCCCTACTCAGATGGTAATGTGCCATCGCAACCTTTGCTCTCTCTCTCTCGCTACTCTCTCCTCTTCCATCCTATCATCTCTTCCCTCTGCTAAATCCTTCTCCCTCCAATCTCCTGATTCTGCCTCCTCAACCCTCCTCTCCTCCCTTTCTGCATCTTTTGACTCTCTATGTCCCCTATCCTCCCGGCCGGCTCGGTCCTCCCCTCCTGCTCCGTGGCTTGACGACTCATTGCGAGCTCACTGAAGAGGGCTCCGGGCAGCCGAGCGGAAATGGAGGAAAACTAGACTCCCTGCGGACCTGTCATCTTTTCACTCCCTCCTCTCTACATTCTCTTCCTCTGTTTCCGCTGCTAAAGCCACTTTCTACCACTCTAAATTTCAAGCCTCTGCCTCTAACCCTAGGAAGCTCTTTGCCACCTTCTCCTCCCTGCTGAATCCTCCTCCTCCTCCCTCTCCCTCCTCCCTCTCTGTGGATGACTTCGTCAACCATTTTGAAAGAAGGTTGACAACATCCGATCCTCATTTATTAAGTAAAATGACACCGCTGGTCCTGCTCACACTGCCCTACCCTATGCTTTGACTTCTTTCTCCCCTCTCTCTCCAGATGAAATATTGTGACTTGTGACGGCCGGCCGCCCAACAACCTGCCCGCTTGACCCTATCCCCTCCTCTCTTCTCCAGACCATTTCCGGAGACCTTCTCCCTTACCTAACCTCGCTCATCAACTCATCCTTGACCGCTGGCCATGTCCCTTCCGTCTTCAAGAGAGCGAGAGTTGCACCCCTCCTCAAAAAACCTACACTCGATCCCTCTGATGTCAACAACTACAGACCAGTATCCCTTCTTTCTTTTCTCTCCAAAACTCTTTAGCGTGCCGTCTCTAGCCAACTCTCCTGCTATCTTTCTCAGAATGACCTTCTTGATCCAAATCAGTCAGGTTTCAAGACTGGTCATTCAACTGAGACTGCTGTTCTCTGTTTCACGGAGGCTCTTCGCACTGCTAAAGCTAACTCTCTCTCCTCTGCTCTTATCCTTCTAGACCTATCCGCTGCCTTTGATACTGTGAACCATCAGATCCTCCTCTCCACCCTCTCCGAGTTGGGCATCTCCGGCGCTGCTCACTCTTGGATTGCATCCTACCTGACAGGTCGCTCCTACCAGGTGGCGTGGCGAGAATCTGTCTCCGCACCACGTGCTCTCACCACTGGTGTCCCCCAGGGCTCAGTTCTAGGCCCTCTCCTATTCTGTCTATACACCAAGTCACTTGGCTCTATCATATCCTCACATGGTCTCTCCTATCATTGCTACGCAGACGACACACAATTAATTTTCTCCTTTAACCAGGTGGCAAATCGCATTTCTGCATGTCTGGCAGACATATCAGTGTGGATGTCGGATCACCACCTCAAGCTGAACCTCGGCAAGACGGAGCTGCTCTTCCTCACGGGGAAGGACTGCCCGCTCCATGATCTCGCCATCACGGTTGACAACTCCATTGTGTCCTCCTCCAAGAGTGCAAAGAGCCTTGGCGTGACCCTGGACAACACCCTGTCGTTCTCCGCTAACATCAAAGCGGTGACCCGATCCTGCAGGTTCATGCTCTACAACATTCGCAGAGTACGTCCCTACCTTACACAGAAAGCGGCACAGGTCCTAATTCAGGCACTTGTCATCTCCCGTCTGGATTACTGCAACTCACTGTTGGATGGGCTCCCTGCCTGTGCCATTAAACCCCTACAATTTATCCAGAATGCCGCAGCCTGTCTGGTGTTCGACCTTCCCAAGTTCTCTCATGTCACCCCGCTCCTCCGCACACTCCACTGGCTTCCAGTTGAGGCTCGCATCTACTACAAGACCATGGTGCTTGCCTACGGAGCTGTGAGGGGAACGGCACCTCCTTACCTTCAGGCTCTGATCAGACCCTACACCCAAACGAGGGCACTACGTTCATCCACCTCTGGCCTGCTAGCTCCCCTACCTCTACAGAAGCACAGTTCCCGCTCAGCCCAGTCAAAGCTATTTGCTGCTCTGGCACCCCAATGGTGGAACTAGCTCCCCCACGACGCCAGGACAGCGGAGTCACTGACCACCTTCCGGAGACACTTGAAACCCTACCTGTTTAAAGAATACCCCCCCCCCCTGCCCCCACCCCTCCATAAAAAAAAGAAGAAAAAAAGTGGTTGTCCCACTTGCTATCATAAGTTGAATGCACCAATTTGTAAGTCGCTCTGGATAAGAGTGTCTGCTAAATGATGTAAATGTCAATGTAAATGTTAGCTAATATTACTTAAAGCCAACAGTATGCTCTGAATTATAGGTTATCAAGGATTATTTTACGAGTGGTACCAACGATTGTCTATCACATCATCATGGAAGGAGAGATGAGAGAGCATCTTCAACGAGGCTCAAGCAAGGTATGTTAAACTAGCTAGCTAGTTAAATACACAATGTATTAGCTAGACCTTATAAACTACTACTACTTGGTATTTGTTCAAGGTAAGCTACAGCTTGTGTTGTTGAAGTGTCTACTATTGAAGACAAGTTTTAAGACAAGCTGCTATAGTTAACGTTAGCCTAAATGTTTCACTGACTATTTCACCAGCCATGCTATGTTTCATCCATATATCCCACAAAACAAGTTAGCTAGCTAACAAGTTAATGTTAATTAATTAATAGAGATAAGAGACACACAATGGTTTGAAGAAGAAGACAGTCCCTTTGTGTGTGTGTGTGTGTGTGTGTGTGTGTGTGTGTGTGTGTGTGTGTGTGTGTGTGTGTGTGTGTGTGTGTTTAAAACATTTGGGTCTCCATGACAATGTATTTTATTGTGGACCTAAACAAATAAGACTGATTAAGCACAGAATTTTCCGATTTGTCTTGAATGTGACTTGTGTTTAGTTTGTGTGTGTGTGTGTGTAGTAGTAGTAGTAGTTGTAGTATTGCTACACGGACCGAATTTACCTTGTATCTTTATTGACCTTTTATTTCAAGATTTTCACTGTCTTTATGCACACTCACAGGGCCCTACACACTCACACACACTGTCACTCCAACACATACAAACACTCACTCCCAGGGGGAGCCCAGGATTTTTGTTTTCACTGAATCTCCATTTGGATATTTGGTAACAATTAGGCTGGGGAACTGTTAGCTAAGTAGAGGTGAGTGCTAATGATCATTTATATTCTAGTTTGCTCATATATTAGCTGTTCAGAACATTTTGCTAGCATGTTATACAAGTCTTATATAATGCTCTTCATTTGCGTAGTAGCCTGTCCTACTCCCGACCAAAAGCCTGTGACTTGTTTAATAATCAATCAATGTGATTTTGTTTATCTAAATCTCTGTCTATATATACTGAGCAAATACATAAATGCAACATGCAACAATTGCAAAGATTACAGCTCAAACTGTATAAGAAAATCAGTCAATTGAAATAAATTAATTAGGCCCTAATCTATGGATTTCACATGACTGGGAATACAGACATGCATCTGTTGGTCACAGATACCATAAAAAAAAGGTAGGGGTGAGGATGAGAAAACCAGTCAGTATCTGGTGTGACCACCATTTGCCTCATGTAGCACGACACATCTCCTTTGCATAGAGTTGATTATGCTGTTGATTGTGGCCTGTGGACTGTTGTCCCACTCCTGTTCAATGGCTGGACATTGGCGGGAACTGGAACACGCTGTCGTACATGTCGATCCAGAGCATCCCAAACATGCTCAATGGGTGACATGTCGGGTGAATATGCAGGCCATGGAAGAACTGTGACATTTTCAGCTTCCAGAAATTGTGTACAGATCCTTGCAACATGGGGCCGTGCATTACCAATGCTGAAACATGAGGTGATGGCGACGGATGAATGGCACGGCAATGGGCCTCAGGATCTTGTCACGATATCGATGAAATGCAATTGTGTTCGTTGTCCGTAGCTTATGCCTGCTCATACCATAACTCCACTGCCACCATGGGCACTCTGTTCACAACGTTGACATCAACAAACCACTTGCCCACACAACGCCATACACGCTGTCAGCCATCTGCCCGGTACAGTTGAAACCGGGATTAATCCGTGAAGGATACACTTCTCCAGCGTGCCAGTGGCTTTCGAAGGTGATTATTTGCCCACTGAAGTCGGTTACGACGCCAAACTGCTGTCAGGTCAAGACCCTGGTGAGGATGACAAACATGCAGATGAGCTTCCCTGAGATGATCAATGACTGTTTGTGCAGAATTACTTCAGTTGTGCAAACCCACAGTTTCATCAGCTCTCCGGGTGGCTGGTCTCAGATGAACCCGCAGGTGAAGAAGCCGGATGTGGTGGTCCTGGGCTGGCGTGATTAGACGTGGTCTGCGGTTGTGAGGCCGGTTGGACGTACTGCCAAATTCTCTAAAATGATGTTGGAGGCGGCTTATGGTAGAGGAATTAACATTACATTATCTGGCAACTGCTCTGGTGGACATTCCTGCAGTCAGCATGCCAATTGCACGCTCCCTCAAAGCTTGAGACATCTGTGGCATTGTGTTGTGTGACAAAACTGCACAGTTTAGAGTGGCCTTTTATTGTACACAAGGTGCACCTGTGTAATGATCATGCTGTTTAATCAGCTTCTTGATATGCTACACCTGTCAGGTGGATGGATTATCTTGGCAAAGGAGAAATGCTCACCAACAGAGATGTAAACAAATGTGTGCACAACATTTGAGAGAAATAAACTTTTTGTGCGTATGGAACATTTCTGGGTATTTTATTTCAGCTCATGAAATATGGGACCAACACTTAACATGTTGTGTTTATATTTTAGTTCAGAATATTTGGTTAATTGATCTCTGTCTGGTGGTAGCTCATTATTCGTTTGCTCATCTATCACTGATCAGAAACACTTAGCATGCAATAATGTAGCCTAAATCAAGTGTATTATGTATCTATTGACTCACGTAGTAGCCTTATATAGAGCCTAGGGCCTAGGCTATTTTCCGAATCCGAATCCAAAATCCTGACTCCTGTCTCCCATGAAAATTCCAAACTTTATGTAATCCATAGGTTGCATTGTCAAAGCACGTTTCGCCTATGCATGTCAAAATACTGCTATAACATTTCCCCCGCTTCTCTGCGCTGTCTCGTATTGCTGCCCATTTCAGAGCTTCGGTAGAGAGTGTGTGATCAACAAACGGTATGAGAGTACAGGTAGCTTAGTGGTTAAGAGCGTTGTGCCATTAACCGAAAGGTCGCTGGTTCTAATCCCCGAGCCGACTAGGTGAAAATTCTGTCGATGTGCCCTTGAGCAAGGCACTTAACCCTAATTGCTCTGGATAAGAGCATCTGCTAAATGACCAATTATTTTAGAGTAGATATGGATCTTTAATTTATTTATCTTCTATTTCCTCTCTTCATCTGAAGGATCTCTTCAACTTTGGTCATTTGACTTTTGTTTGACTGCCTTTACAAAGTTTGTATGATTCCACAACGCTATAGCCTACTCGGGGTGCGCTCTATGCGTTCTGAGCACGCTCTGTGTCGAGATAGCCTATGCCTACTGCTGAAATGCACTGAATTAATTGAGGAACATGATAATGCTCAGAATTTATGAATGGCCTGTTTCGCAATTCACAATGTCATTGGCGATCAAAGTTACTCTATCGTTACTAAATATCAGTTTCACTTGCTGTTAAATCTTTACATAGTGGCGCAGCCGAGCCGACAAGGTGGCGCAGTGACAATCTTATTTTGAGAGAACCCTGGCGTAGTGACCATATCTTTGTTTCTAAACGCTTTAAATGGGCACCTCCGATTTTTGCAGTATTTCCTAGGACTCTCGGGATAAATATAAATTAATCCCGGTACTGAAAATGTTTAGATTTTCTGGATAAAATTCATCCCTACGGATAGCCAATGAAGTCTACACAGAGAGGGATGAGAGGCCATGCAGCCAGTGTACTGGAGCCTGATTTGCTGACATCACCCAGTCAGGGAAAGTAATGAACATTTCAGTAGGTGATGAATAGTGAAGAGTAGTACAGTAGAGAGGCAAACATACACACTAACACACATACACAAGGGCCTACACTGGACGAGTGGATCGGTGCTACGTGAGCATGCATACCAAACACACATACACACACACACACACTGGTGAAAAAGTACCTTATGTCAGAGGCTGCACCACACACACTCACATGCACACACACATGCACGGACGTATGCACACACACATACACACAGATAAACACACACACAGTCTGAGATGGGAGCAGTGTTAGGTGCTGCGAGGAGTGGCTTAGCATTCAGCAGGCATTGCAAGGTTATGTGGAGGGGAGGGAAGAGTAATGGCCCAGTGCCTGAGTGTCTAAGCATGCACTAAAGTTGATTGCTTTCCTCTCTCCTCCTCTCCCTTCGTCTTTTCTGCTGCCTCCCTCAGATCCACACTCATGCTCAGATCCACGCACATGGTTCCTTCTTGTTTTTTTGTGTGTGCTTGCTTGCGTGTGTGTGCATGTGTGCGCGAGTGTGTGTCTGTGTGTGTTTCTGGAATATTTTTGAGATGTTTATTTTACCTTTATTTAAACTGGGAGTCACCATTCAGACCAGAGTGTCTTTTACAAGGCAGCATGGGGTATTAAAGCCTTGCTCTCCCTCCATCCGTCGCTTGCTTTCTCGTTCTCACTGGGCTACGCGGAATCCGTCATTAAAACACACACACACAAACGTATACACGCTCTTTCAGGCGTGCTCGCTGGCTCAGGCTCCGTCTCTCTCACACAGTCACTCATAAAGGAGCCAAAGGAAAGCAAGAGATGCAGAGACAGGAAAGCATGTCTTCTGACTCCATGGCAGGTATAGATGATCTGTTTTATATCTATCCCTCTGTTTCTCTCTCTTCTTCTTCTCTTACATGCACTGTTCTCCTGTTGTTTGTGTTTCCGTCTCTTCCTGCAGTCCAGTATCCTCTCTCTCCTCTTCTCTCTTCTATCTCTCTGTATCGCCTTGTCTCACTGTCACTATTACAGTTTCTCACTTTCTGTATATTTCTCTGAGTTTTTCTGTCTTCTTGTATTTATCTTATCTGAAGTGAATGAGCTGAAGTAGCATAGCATGCAGCAGTAACTAGGTCTAATAGGGGAATCAGTGTTGTGGTATAGCATAAGAGCACTCAGACACAGAGCAGATCCGAGTACAGATGTTAGAGCTGGGAGGAGGACCACTGGAGCATGCAGCACACTTTCACTAAACAGATGGAGAGGAGAGAAGAGAGAGGTAGTAGAACAGATGGATAGACTACTGCATTATTCTGACCTATTAAGCGTTGTACCACGTTCCCTCTCGTTCTCTCGTTCCCCTGTTCCTCTGTTTCACTGCCTGGGTTGCTTTGAGTTCTGTGTGTTAGGGCTGATTATGGAAGGAGTTCACTGGTGTGTGTGTGTGTGTGTGTGTGTGTGTGTGTGTGTGTGTGTGTGTGTGTGTGTGTGTGTGTGTGTGTGTGTGTGTGTGTGTGTGTGTGTGTGTGTGTGCAAGTTTCATCAAGAGTTAGTTTGACATGAGGGAGAAACCCTGGGAAAATGAAAATGAGTGGAACTCAGTGTAAATATATTATATGAAATGGATTGTGAGATGCAACATAAAGTGAAAGATTGGTTTGCTAAATTGTGTCATTGTGTTACCAGGGTCGCTGTTGGACATACTGTAGAATATGGACCTATAGTGGATGCTTTCATCCAAATACATTTTAATAATGACATATATCCAATATGTGGCCCATGCAGGATTCAAACTCACAACTACCTCTGTGTTTCCATCACCATGCTCTTAATAGCCCACCGAGCCAATGGAACAGGACTGTATCATCTCTACTCAATGTCCCATGTCTCTTCTGTGTGTTGCTGTATGCATCTGATGAACAGCTGTAGCCCTGAATCTAGACCTTAGGGGTGATATATAGTTGGACATTGCTATAAACAGTAACAGCAGTGAATTTGACAGTAATAGAAAGCCCAGCACAGGGTCATTTTACACTACATGACCAAAAGTATGTGGACACCTGTTTGTCGAACAGCTCATTCCAAAATCATGGGCATTTATATGGAGTTGGTCCCCCCTTTGCTGCTATAACTGCCTGCACTATTCTGGGAAGGCTTTCCAATAGATGTTGGAACATTGCTGCAGGGACTTGCTTCCATTCAGCCACAAGAGCATTAGTGAGGTCGGGAACTGCTGATGGGCGATTAGGCCTGGCTCGCAGTCGGCGTTCAAATTCATCCCAAAGGTGTTCGATGGGGTTGAGGTCAGGTCTCTGTGCAGGCCAGTACAGTTCTTCCACACCGATTTCGACAAACCATTTCTGTATGGACCTCGCTTTGTGCACGGGGGCATTGTCATGCTGACACAAAAAATATACAGTTGAAGTCGGAAGTTTACATACACCTTAGCCAAATACATTTACACTCAGTTTTTCACAATTCCTGACATTTAACCCTAGTAAAAATTCCCTGTCTTAGGTCAGTTAGGATCACCACTTCATTTTAAGAATGTGAAATGTCAGAATAATAGTAGAGATAATTATTTATTTCAGCTTTTATTTCTTTCATCACATTCCCAGTGGGTCAGAAGTTTACATACACTCAATTAGTATTTGGTAGCATTGCCTTTAAATTGTTTAACTTGGGTCAAACGTTTCGGGTAGCCTTCCACAAGCTTCCCACAATAAGTTGGGTGAATTTTGGCCCATTCCTCCTGACAGAGCTGGTGTAACTGAGTCAGGTTTGTAGGCCTCCTTGCTCACCAATGCTTTTTCAGTTCTGCCCACACATTTTCTATAGGATTGAGGTCAGGGCTTTGTGATGGCCACTCCAATACCTTGACTTTGTTGTCCTTAAGCCATTTTGCCACAACTTTGGAAGTATGCTTGGGATCATTGTTCATTTGGAAGACCCATTTGCGACCAAGCTTTAACTTCCTGACTGATGTCTTGAGATGTTGCTTCAATATATCCACATAATTTTCCTTCCTCATGATGTCATCTATTTTCTGAAGTGCACCAGTCCCTCCAGCAGCAAAGCACCCCCACAGCATGATGCTGCCACCCCGTGCTTCACGGCTGGGATGGTGTTCTTCGGCTTGCAAGGCACCCCCTTTTTCCTCCAAACATAACGATGGTCATTATGGCCAAACGGTCCTATTTTTGTTTCATCAGACCAGAGGACATTTCTCCAAAAAGTACGATCTTTGTCCACATGTGCAGTTGCAAACCGTAGTCTGGCTTTTTTATGAGCAGTTTTGGAGCAGTGCTGAGCGGCCTTTCAGGTGATGTTGATATAGGACTCGTTTTACTGTGGATATAGATACTTTTGTACCTGTTTCCTCCAGCATCTTCACATGGTCCTTTGTTGTTGTTCTGGGATTGATTTGCACGTTTCGCACCAAGGTACATTCATTTCTAGGAGACAGAACGAGTGTCCTTCCTGAGCGGTATGACGGCTGCGTGGTCCCATGGTGTTTATACTTGCATACTATTGTTTGTACAGATGGATGTGGTACCTTCAGGTGTTTGGTAATTGCTCCCAAGGATGAACGAGACTTGTGGAGGTCTACCATTTCTTCTGAGGTCTTGGCTGATTTATTTTGATTTTCCCATGATGTCAAGCAAAGAGGGCACTGAGTTTGAAGGTAGGCCTTGAAATACATCCACAGGTACAACTCCAATTGACTCAAATGATGTCAATTAGCCTATAAGAAGCTTCTAAAGCCATGACATCATTTTCTGGAATTTTCCAAGCTGTTTAAAGGCACAGTCAACTTAGTGTATGTAAACTTTTGACCCACTGGAATTGTGATACAGTGAATTATAAGTGAAATAATCTGTCTGTAAACAATTGTTGGAAAAATGACTTGTGTCATGCACAAATTAGATGGCCCAACCGATTTGCCAAAACCATAGTTTGTTAACAAGAAATTTGTGGAGTGGTTGAAAAACAAGTTTTAATGACTCCAACCTAAGTGTATGTAAACTTCCGACTTCAACTGTATATATACAACGCCTTCCCCAAACTGTTGTCTAGAATGTAATTGTATGCTGTAACGTTAAGATTTCCCTTCACTGGAACTAAGGGTCCTGGCCTGGACCATGAAAAACATCCCCAGACCATTATTCCTCCTCCACCAAACTTTACAGTTGACATTATGCATTGGGGCAGGTAGCGTTCTCCTGGCATCCGCCAAACCCAGATTTGTCCGTCTGACTACCAGATGGTGAAGCGTGATTCATCAATCCAGAGAATGCGTATCCACTGCTCCAGAGACCAATGGCGACGAGCTTTAAACCACTCCAGCCAATTCTTGACATTGTTCATGGTGATCTTAGGCTTGAGTGCGGCTGCTCTGCCATGGAAACCCATTTCATGAAGCTATTCGAACAGCTATTGTTCTGACAATGCTTCCAGAGGTAGTTTGGAACTCGGTAGTGAGTGTTGCAACCGAGGACAGACGATTTTTATATGCTTCAGCACTCGGCGGTCCCATTCTGAGAGCTTGTGTGGCCTACCACTTCGCAGCTGAGCCGTAGTTGCTCCTAGACATTTCCACTTCACAATAACAGCACTTACAGTTGACCGGGGCAGCTATAGCAGGGCAGATATTTGACAAACTGACTTGTTGGAAAGATGGCATCCTATGACGGTGCCACATTGAAAGTAACTGAGCTCTTAATCAAGGCCATTCTACTGCCAATGTTTGTCTATGGAGATAGCATGGAGATGTTATATACCTGTCAGCAACGGGTGTGGCTGAAATAGCCGAAATCTATGGATTTCACATGACTGGACAGGGGCGCAGCCATGGATGGGCCTGGGAGGGCATAGGCCCACCCACTGGGGAGCCAGGCCCAGCCAGTCAGAATGAATTTTTCCCTTACAAAAGGACTTTATTACAGACAGAAATACTCCTCAGTTTGATCAGTTGTCTGGGTTGCTGGTCTCAGACGATCCCGCAGGTGAAGAAGCTGGATGTGGAGGTCCTGGGCTGGCGTGGTTACACGTGGTCTGCGGTTGTGAGGCTGGTTGGACGTACTGCCAAATTCTCTAAAATTATGTTGGAGGTGGCTTATGGTAGAGAAATGAACATTCAGTTCTCTGGCAACAGCTCTGGTGGACATTCCTGCAGTCAGTATGCCAATTGCACGCTCCCTCATCTTGAGACATATGTGGCATTGTGTTGTGTGACAAAACGTTACATTTTAGAGTGGCCTTTAATCAGCTTCTTGATATCCCACACCTTTCAGGTGGATGGATTATCTTGGCAAAGGAGAAATGCTCACTAAAATTTGAGCGAAATAAGCTTTTTGTGTGTATGGAATGTTTCTGGGATTTTTTATTTCAGCTCATGAAACATGGAACCAACACTTTACATATATTTTAGTTCAGTATATATTTCTATGATTTCAATAGGTTCTATTTCAATTACTCGTTTGGTCTCTCACTTTGGGTAATATCCCCTTTGTGGGCGGAGTCTAGGAAGATCCAATCACATAACATCTGTCATAGACAGACAGGAACAACGGACAATAGTGGACCGCTCCACTTCCCATAGGCTATAAGGGGCTGTAGTCTGCTCCTATCTTCACTTCTTTTGTCTTCCTCACGGATTTGATCAAGATCCTCTACTCTCCTCAACTATCGACTTGGACCTCTGCTTTCCTGCTTAACTGTTCATAGGTTGACCGTCAAGGACTCTGCCACCGAGAGTAGGACAGCAGCTTCTCGACCAGAGGATTAAGCTCACATGAAAGCTACTTCTCTGTCTCTGGTTCAGCTAGCGCCACACAGATCTCACCCTACCAGCACAATTAGCTGCTTCTTGCTGCTTATTCCCACAAAGGTGGAAGAAAGGAAAGAGACTTTTGAGATTCGGTTAGCCACACTCTAAGCTAACCTAGCTAGCTAACGAAGAACACACATTCTCTTCAGCTATAAGTGTGCTTGCTATAACTTTCGAGGTGAACGCTAGCTATCTAAATGCCAGGACTAGCTATGTACACAGCTAAGCATCGGCGAAGAACACGACTAGAACTAGATCTTTCACTAACTCTCTCTACCTGCATGGTAGTATTTTTCTATCCACCTAGCTTACCAGGCCGACAGGTCCTACCTTCTGTTACTGCGATCTTGAGAGCCTTCCAGCAGAGGTGGGACCGTCACTATTGTTCGAGTCACAAGCATGTCTCAAGTCACAAGGTCTGTCACGACTTCCGCCGAGGCTGCCTCCCCTCCTTGTTCAGGCAGGCTTCGGCGTTCGTCTTCACCGGCTTACTAGCCACTGCCGCTCGATTTGTCTTGTCTTGTCAATCACACACACCTGGTTCTTATCCCCTCATTAGTCCGTGTATAAGTGTTCCCTCTGCCCCCCTTGTCCTTGTGGGTGATTGTTTAATTGTGAGAGTAGTGTAGCTCGGTGGAGCTACTCGTACCTTGTTATTGCCGGGGTAGATATTTCCCCTGTGCCTGTTATTGTTGGAGCTACCATTACCTTGTATTGCCAGGGTAGATTTTCCCCTGTGCCTGTTTCGTTTGTCGCTATCCAGCGCTAGTTGTGTACGACAGAATAAACTCTGCATTCGGTGATTACCATCCTGCGCCTGACTCCTTCTATCACACTCATCACAAGGTCCAAGTCTCAAGTTGAGTCCCAGGTAGAACGGGTCAAGTCTCGAATCAAGTCTATGTCGTGCAAGTCGAGTTGAGTCACACGCTTTTTTTCAAGTCTCAAGTCAAGTAAAATAAACTATACATGAAATGACAAATCTTTGCATATTGATTGTGGCAGCGATAACAGCGGTGAGTCTTTCTGGATAAGTCTCTATGAGCTTTGCACACCCGGATGGTACAGTATTTGCACATTATTCATAAAAAAATTATTCAAGCTCTGTCATATTGGTTGTTGATCATTGCTAGACAGCCATTTTCAAGTCTTATGATAGGTTTTCTAGCCAATTTAAGTCAAAACTGTAACTAGGCCACTCAGGAACATTCGATGTCGTCTTGGTAAGCAACTCCAGTGTATACAGTGGGGGAAAAAAGTATTTAGTCAGCCACCAATTGTGCAAGTTCTCCCACTTAAAAAGATGAGAGAGGCCTGTAATTTTCATCATAGGTACACGTCAACTATGACAGATAAAATGAGAAAAATAAATCCAGAGAATCACATTGTAGAATTTTTAATGAATATATTTGCAAATTATGGTGGAAAATAAGTATTTGGTCAATAACAAAAGTGTCTCAATACTTTGTTATATACCCTTTGTTGGCAATGACAAAGGTCAAACGTTTTCTGTAAGTCTTCACAAGGTTTTCACACACTGTTGCTGGTATTTTGGCCCATTCCTCCATGCAGAACTCCTCTAGAGCAGTGATGTTTTGGGCAACACGGACTTTCAACTCCCTCCAAAGATTTTCTATGGGGTTGAGATCTGGAGACTGGCTAGGCCACTCCAGGACCTTGAAATGCTTCTTACAAAGCCACTCCTTCGTTGCCCGGGCAGTGTGTTTGGGATCATTGTCATGCTGAAAGACCCAGCCACGTTTCATCTTCAATGCCCTTGCTGATGGAAGGAGGTTTTCACTCAAAATCTCACGATACATGGCCCCATTCATTCTTTCCTTTACACGGATCAGTCGTCCTGGTCCCTTTGCAGAAAAACAGCCCCAAAGCATGATGTTTCCACCCCATGCTTCACAGTAGGTATGGTGTTCTTTGGATGCAACTCAGCATTCTTTGTCCTCCAAACACGACAAGTTGAGTTTTTACCAAAAAGTTCTATTTTGGTTTCATCTGACCATATGACATTATCCCAATCCTCTTCTGGATCATCCAAATGCATTCTAGCAAACTTCAGACGGGCCTGGACATGTACTGGCTTAAGCAGGGGGACACGTCTGGCACTGCAGAATTTGAGTCCCTGGCGGCGTAGTGTGTTACTGATGGTAGGCTTTGTTACTTTGGTCCCAGCTCTCTGCAGGTCATTCACTAGGTCCCCCCGTGTGGTTCTGGGATTTTTGCTCACCGTTCTTGTGATCATTTTGACCCCACGGGGTGAGATCTTGCGTGGAGCCGCAGATCGAGGGAGATTATCAGTGGTCTTGTATGTCTTCCATTTCCTAATAATTGCTCCCACAGTTGATTCCTTCAAACCAAGCTGCTTACCTATTGCAGATTCAGTCTTCCCAGCCTGGTGCAGGTCTACAATTTTGTTTCTGGTGTCCTTTGACAGCTCTTTGGTCTTGGCCATAGTGGAGTTTGGAGTGTGACTGTTTGAGGTTGTGGACAGGTGTCTTTTATACTGATAACAAGTTCTTACAGGTGCCATTAATACAGGTAACGAGTGGAGGACAGAGGAGCCTCTTAAAGAAGAAGTTACAGGTCTGTGAGAGCCAGAAATCTTGCTTGTTTGTAGGTGACCAAATACTTATTTTCCACCATAATTTGCAAATAATTTCATTAAAAATCCTACAATGTGATTTTCTGGATTTTTTTTCTTCTCATTTTGTCTGTCATAGTTGACGTGTACCTATGATGAAAATTACAGGCCTCTCTCATCTTTTTAAGTGGGAGAACTTGCACAATTGGTGGCTGACTAAATCCTTTTTTCCCCACTGTATTTGGCCTTGTGTTTTAGGTTATTGTCCTGCTGAAAGGTGAATTTGGCTCCCAATGTCTGTTGGAAAGCAGACTGAACCAGGTTTTCCGCTAGGATTTTGCCTGTGCTTAGCTCTATTCCATGTATTTTTATCAACAACAAAAAAGAACTCCCTAGTCCTTGCAGATGACAAGCATACACATAACATGATGCAGTCACCACCATGCTTGAAAATATTAAGAATGGTACTCCGTGATGTGTTGAATTTCGCTTTGTATTCAGGAAATAAAGTTAATTTCTTTGCCACATATTTAGCCGTTTTACTTTAGTGCCTTGTTGCAAACAGGATGCAAGTTTTGGAATATTTTCATTCTGTACAGGCTTTCTTTTTTTTCACTCTGTCATTTAGGTTAGTATTGTGGAGTAACTACATTGTTGTTAATCCATCCTCAGTTTTCTGTGACAAAGATAGAGCTGTGTTTGTCAGACCATGAGACATCCCGAAAATCTGTCTTCTCATAAAATCGTCTCTAGCGTCCAAATGGTTTGGCAACAAATTAATAATCCCGGTATGGAAAGATGAGAGTCTCACGAACAAGATGGTATTCTTTGTTTTGCTCTACGACCTCTACAAGTGTCAGGAGACTCGTCTGAAGTTGGTACAGACGATCTGCCAACTTCTGTCTGTAGCGTCCGAATCTACACACTAATATGACCACTCTGTCCAAAGGTGAGACTCTCACCTGGTTGTTTTGCTCTAGGATGCCCTCAGGCCTCACAAGACTTGTCTGAAGGTCCCCCAGGACCAGTTGAAGAAATTAGCGAGAAATAATAATAATAATAATAATAATAATAATAATAATAATAATAATAATAATAATAATAATAACAAACTTTAAATTATTACACACCTTTATAGGGTTAGGGTTCCCACACAGTCATATTCCCATGTTATAGCGCTTGTTTACACACAGAAGACAGAGTCGACTACCTGTGCTAATTAGCTATCTGCGTCTATGAACACCTGTGTGTAAACGGAAGATGGACACCACAAACGTGTTTTCACTAAAACTAATGCCGGCTGCAACTGTGTTAAAACCAGTTAAAACAGTGTACATTAAGTGTACTGTATATTTTGCATTCATTAAATTATTTTGATGTGATATGAAAGTAGAAGGCTTTATATTTCTAGAAGGTATTGCAATTGAGAATCGATTCACGTTTAGATGGAATATTTGGCTGTTTTGGCTTCCAGAGGCAATTCTCCTCTAAACAGAATATGTCCTTGGACTATAAGGAGTAACGTTAGGCTCCTTTAGTCCATTACTGGGCTAGTTTAATGGCAACTGGGAAACTCTTTCAGCTCTCTATTTAATTGAGTTACTCAACATTCTTTGAATGTCTTTACTGTGGAGAAGCAACCATTGATTGGGTAAAAGCATTAAAAGTATTTATTCCAATCAGAGACTCATCTCAATACAGGGATTAAAAACCATCACCATGGTAATAACTGTCACCATGGCTGATGCAGGGCTGCTAGTGGATTCTATTAAAACTAAAACTAGTTATACTGTAGCAATAGACACCAGGAGGATATTATTGATTCAAGAAGACGCTGCACTCACCTGGCAATTACTTCTGGCCAATCCTCATAGTTCTATTGAACTACAGATAGAGGTGAGAGCAGAATTGTACCACTCAACTCTCTAACTCTCTAGTCACCCACCCAATCTTTCAGTGTTGACTGTGCAGTCAGCTGTATCTGTATGATCACTGCTGATGAAAATAATCCATTGGTATTCTCTCTTCCATTTTTAACCCTACCGAGTATGAACCCATGACCCCATGGCAGAGATGGAATATAGAGTGGAAGAATATCCACGGCGGAGTCTGCATTAACCTGCTATGGACAGAGTTGATTTATGTACAGGGTGAATGGGGAAGGGGACCGAAGGGGAGAGGGGGGTTGTAAAATAATAGTAAAGGCTCTATTTCATGTCAGCCACAGCTATGAATCCATGATGGGTCCACCTTTACCAATGGAGCTAAGACCATAATTTGGAATTATATTCAACAGAAAATGTGTCTGAATGCAAAGCAGCTTTTGGGGCTTTTCACCTTCGAGTACAGAAACATAATAGGAAGGAATAACATTGAATATTATTCTCAGGTTGACAAAAACATGATTGTGTTGTTTATTGCTGTCAGGGTATTATTCATAGTCCTGTGAGGTATCCCAAAAACGACTTATATTCTGTCACCCTGTCTGCCCAGCCCACCACCCTCAACTCAATGTAATCTCAACCAAAAAGAAGGATACTATCGGTTTAGGGCCAACTCTGAGCACCTCTTCCACTCTACGGCCCAGATTACGACCTGAGTTAAGCGCTAGTAAATGGAACATTATTCCCTTTTTATGTGCTTTTCTCACTATGCGTATTCTGACCTTTAATTTAAGCATGAGAATAGCATGCTATTCACCAGCTATTCGTTTGATGTGGAGCTCGAATTAATGAAGGTGTGGCGGAGGTGTGTCTACAGATACGCCGTATTCTGACCTTTACTTATTTTCCCTAATAATTCCACCACCTTTATCCGTCAGGAAACCATGAATAAGGTCTAGCGAACCTACCGTTTCCAAGTGAAAAAAGCATCAACTTTTTTTTTTAGATATAAATAACATCATTCTCCATGCACTGTAATTTACAACTTGATGAGATCTATCGATAAGAGCTAAGTAATTGAGTAATCCGTTTGGAGAAGGGGATTGTAAATGCAAATAGCAATTGTTTTGGATGATTTTTCCTTATGATCCCTGGAGATGAACGTGAAACCAGCCAAATGGAAACAAACTGAAAATCATATCTACATCTACATTTACATTTTAGTCATTTAGTAGATGCTCTTATCCAGAGCGACTTACAGTTAGTGAGTGCATACATTTTCATACATGACATGTATTGCACAGGGATAAAGGATATAAATAGAGTAGCTGTGCCGTTATTCAGAATTGTAACTGTGTGCCCTCATCATTTACGTGGATGAAATCTGGCGACCCAACCTGTACACTCTTAGAAAAAAGGGTTCCAAAAGGGTTATTTGCAGAGGGACAGGGTTCAACCAATAACCATTTTGATCAGAAGAACCCTTTTTGGAAGACAAAGGTTCTTTGTAAAGCAAAGGGTTCTTGGTTGAACCTTTAACATCATAAGAACCGTTTTTGGAAGAAAGGGTTTTTTGATTATTTTTTGGAAGGCAAGAAGGATTATTTGGAAGGGAAGAAGGGTTCTACATATAACCATATATAATATTTCCCAGCATGCAGGGAGATTTTCAGAATTGTTTGTTTTACTGTAATATCTGTGTTTTTGCATGTACATTGATTGATTAATACATTTTGTGATATACAAAGATACATTACATACAGTTTTCTAAACCAATCCAGTTTTTTTGATTTATTGCACCTGTTACTGAGATGGTTGTTCCAGTTTAGATGATTGAACCCTCAGTATTCAATTTTCCCTACCATGGCACTCATTCTGAATGCAGGTTGCGGGTGATTAACAATTCCACTTGTTGGATATCCTAACTCTGGCTGGATTCCAATAGAAATTACACATCACTTTGCAAGCCAGCATAATGTGACTTGCAGGCCTGATGTGGCCTGTAAGCCATGAGATTCCTAACACCACTGTGTTAGGATATAACTAGGCCCTCAAAGAAAGGCCTTATGATATACAGTATGTATAAATCATAAAAATTACAAAATTATTTTGGAGAGCCTTTACGCACAAAGTATTGTTGATGAATAAACTCCTGAGTGGCGCAGTGGTCTAAGGCACTGCATCGCAGTGCTAACTGTGCCACTAGAGATCCTGGTTCGAATCCAGGCTCTGTTGCAGCAGGCCGCGACCGGGAGACTCATGGGCGGCGCACAATTGGCCCAGCGTCGTCCAGGGTAGGGGAGGGAATGGCCGGCAGGGATGTAGCTCAGTTGATAGAGCATGGCGTTTGCAACGCCAGGGTTGTGGGTTCGATTCCACAGGGGGCCAGTATAAAATAAAATATATAAGAGTGTCTGCTAAATGACTGTAATGTAATGAATAAGAAATACAGTGGTTTGATTCATCCTGAAAGTTGTCAAGTAATCACACAGATAATAATCCCATACAGAACTTAGATACATTTGCATCATTGATAAAATGCATGTAATGCCTTAAATTGTATTCCAGAGATGCATGTACATGAAATTCTCCCTTCTTCTCAGAAAAATGCATGTCTATTATTTCTGCAGGGCTTGGTGTCTCAAAAGAGATGTGTTATGTATACTGAGAGATAGTTCCTGTTTGTGTTTGGTATCAGATCAGATAAATGTGATCACTATAAACTGAATCAGGCAGACACACAATGGCTCATATACACATGTAGGATCTTAATTTGATTACTCTTTTGTTGCTGAGAATTTTCCTGCAAAACAGGAAATGCAAACTTGTAGTGTATTTACACACACAGTCACACAAACAAGGAAGAGAAGAATAAGGAGGAGGTCTGTATCAGAGTGCTATTGACTCCTATTAGCCGGCCAGGAGCGTGTTGTGGCGTTTTAGCAAGAGAGCAGCAGGGATCCTTAATACATGCTAATCTAATGGACATGCTTGTTGTCTGATAAAATGACAGGACCTACTGCAGTCTCAGATAGTGGAACACACTTATCTCCTGACCCACCATGCAGAACACACACAGAAGTGTGTGCAAGGGAGTGCACACAAACAGGCGTGTGCACACACTAGCACTTGCACTTGCACGCACGCACGCGCACACACACACACACACACACACACACGCACACATAGGATTTCTCTCTTTCTGTTGAAGAGACATATTGTCAGTACCCACATACAGACCCACATGTCCCCCTCTCTCTCTCTACAGACAAATCAAATCAAATCAAATCAAATTTTATTGGTCACATGCGCCGAATACAACAGGTGCAGACATTACAGTGAAATGCTTACTTACAGCCCTTAACCAACAGTGCATTTATTTTAAACAAAAAAGTAAGAATAAAACAACAACAAAAAAGTGTTGAGAAAAAAAGAGCAGAAGTAAAAAATAAAGTGACAGTAGGGAGGCTATATATACAATAGAATAAAGTGACAGTAGGGAGGCTATATATACAGGGGGGTACCGTTGCATAGTCAATGTGCGGGGGCACCGGCTAGTTGAGGTAATATGTACATGTGGGTAGAGTTAAAGTGACTATGCATAAATACTTAACAGAGTAGCAGCAGCGTAAAAGGGATGGGGTGGGGGGGCAGTGCAAATAGTCCGGGTAGCCATGATTAGCTGTTCAGGAGTCTTATGGCTTGGGGGTAGAAGCTGTTGAGAAGTCTTTTGGACCTAGACTTGGCACTCCGGTACCGCTTGCCGTGCGGTAGCAGAGAGAACAGTCTATGACTAGGGTGACTGGAGTCTTTGACAATTTTGAGGGCCTTCCTCTGACACCGCCTGGTATAGAGGTCCTGGATGGCAGGGAGCTTTGCCCCAGTGATGTACTGGGCCGTACGCACTACCCTCTGTAGTGCCTTGCGGTCAGAGGCCAAGCAGTTGCCATACCAGGCGGTGATGCAACCAGTCAGGATGCTCTCGATGGTGCAGCTGTAGAATTTTTTGAGGATCTGAGGACCCATGCCAAATCTTTTTAGTCTCCTGAGGGGGAATAGGCTTTGTCGTGCCCTCTTCACGACTGTCTTGGTGTGTTTGGACCATGATAGTTCGTTGGTGATGTGGACACCAAGGAACTTGAAGCTCTCAACCTGTTCCACTACAGCCCCGTCGATGAGAATGGGGGCGTGCTCAGTCCTCTTTTTTTTTCCTGTAGTCCACAATCATCTCCTTTGTCTTGGTCACGTTGAGGGAGAGGTTGTTGTCCTGGCACCACACGGCCAGATCTCTGACCTCCTCCCTATAGGCTGTCTCATCGTTGTCGGTGATCAGGCCTACCACTGTTGTGTCGTCGGCAAACTTAATGATGGTGTTGGAGTCGTGCCTGGCCATGCAGTCATGGGTGAACAGAGAGTACAGGAGGGGACTGAGCACGCACCCCTGAGGGGCCCCCGTGTTGAGGATCAGTGTGGCAGATGTGTTGTTACCTACCCTTACCACCTGGGGGCGGCCCGTCAGGAAGTCCAGGATCCAGTTGCAGAGGGAGGTGTTTAGTCCCAGGATCCTTAGCTTAGTGATGAGCTTTGAGGGCACTATGGTGTTGAATGCTGAGCTGTAGTCAATGAATAGCATTCTCACGTAGGTGTTCCTCTTGTCCAGGTGGGAAAGGGCAGTGTGGAGTGCGATAGAGATTGCATCATCTGTGGATCTGTTGGGGCGGTATGCAAATTGGAGTGGGTCTAGGGTTTCTGGGATTATGCTGTTGATGTGAGCCATGACCAGTCTTTCAAAGCACTTCATGGCTACAGACGTCAGTGCCACGGGTCGGTAGTCATTTAGGCAGGTTATCTTAGAGTTCTTGGGCACGGGGACTATGGTGGTCTGCTTGAAACATGTTGGTATTACAGACTCAGTCAGGGACATGTTGAAAATGTCAGTGAAGACACTTGCCAGTTGGTCAGCACATGCTCGGAGTACACGTCCTGGTAATCCGTCTGGCCCTGCGGCCTTGTGAATGTTGACCTGCTTAAAAGTCTTACTCACATCGGTTACGGAGAGCGTGATCACATAGTCGTCCGGAACAGCTGGTGCTCTCATGCATGCTTCAGTGTTGCTTGCCTCGAAGCGAGCATAGAAGTGGTTTAGCTCGTCTGGTAGGCTTGTGTCACTGGGCAGCTCGCGGCTGTGCTTCCCTTTGTAGTCTGTAATAGTTTTCAAGCCCTGCCACATCCGACGAGCGTCAGAGCCAGTGTAGTATGATTCAATCTTAGACCTGTATTGACTCTTTGCCTGTTTGATGGTTCGTCGGAGGTCATAGCGGGATTTCTTATAAGCGTCCGGGTTAGAGTCCCGTTCCTTGAAAGCGGCAGCTCTACCCTTTAGCTCAGTGCGGATGTTTCCTGTAATCCATGGCTTCTGGTTGGGGTATGTACGTACGGTCACTGTGGGGACGACATCATCGATGCACTTATTGATGAAGCCAGTGACTGATGTGGTGTACTCCTCAATGCTGTCTGAAGAATCCCTGAACATGTTCCAGTCTGTGCTAGCAAAACAGTCCTGTAGCTTAGCATCTGCGTCATCTGACCACTTTTTTATTAGCCGAGTCACTGGTGCTTCCTGCTTCAGTTTTTGCTTATAAGCAGGAATCAGGAGGATAGAGTTATGGTCAGATTTGCCAAATGGAGGGCGAGGGAGAGCTTTGTATGCGTCTCTGTGTGTGGAGTAAAGGTGGTCTAGAGTTTTTTCCCCTCTGGTTGCACATTTAACATGCTGGTAGAAATGAGGTAGAACGGATTTAAGTTTCCCTGCATTAAAGTCCCCTGCTACTAGGAGCGCTGCATCTGGATGAGCGTTTTCCTGTTGATTAATGGCCTTGTACAACTCATTCAGTGCAATCTTAATGCCAGCATTGGTTTGTGGTGGTAAATAGACAGCTATGAAAAGTATAGATGAAAACTCTCTTGGTAAATAGTGTGGTCTACAGCTTATCATAAGATACTCTACCTCAGGCGAGCAAAACCTTGAGACTTCCTTAGTATTTGATTTTGTGCACCAGCTGTTGTTTACAAAAATACAGAGACCGCCACCCCTCGTCTTACCCGAGTCTGCCGTTCTGTCCTGCCGATGTAGCGTATAGCCTGCTAGCTGAATGTTGTCATTGTTGTCATTCAGCCACGACTCCGTGAAACATAAGATATTACAGTTTTTAATGTCCCGTTGGTAGGATAACCGTAATCTTAAATCGTCCATTTTATTATCCAAAGCTTGAACGTTGGCTAATAGGATTGATGGGAGAGGCAGTTTACTCGTTCGCCGTCGGATCTTTACAAGGCACCCCGACCTACGTCCACGGTATCTCCGTCTCTTCCTCACGCGAATGACGGGGATCTGGGCCTTGTCTGGAGTCTGTAGAATATCCTTCGCGAACGCCTCGTTGTGACAATGACAGGAGATTGAACAATGTTTATCAGTCTGCTAATTAGACCGTTAATAAGATGTGTGATCAGATGACAGGGTACACACCTGTTTTATAACCTATGCAAACAACACACCTCATTAATCACATAACCAAACAACCCTCCAATCTGCTTCAGGGTGTTATAAAACTGCAATATGATTTACATCATGCAAACAGGATAATATGGCACCAGCTACAGGAAATCAGCATTTTAGAGTCAGTGACCTTTAAGGGGGCCACCTGAAAAAGTGCTTTTTGGTGTGTGTGTGTGTGCATATTTCAGAGGCATTCATTTTATAAATGTCAGTCAACAAAATCTGAGGAGTCAGCAGTACTTCCTTGATACAGTGTTGCATTGAGGAAATTGACACTTGCATTGTGGGAGATATAGATTTCTGAATATAGACTGATCAGCATTTTAACACTGTCCTTTTCACAGCCAGGTCACCTGTGATACAAGTCAGTATTCAACGTCCATCCACGTCTGAGGACGTCGGGAGATGACTTGGAAACCGGCCACTAGGGGCAACAGTGAGCGCTGTTACCTTCAAGTAGGTTTCGGTTTTGCTAGGGCGTTGAGCCATCACCATCTGCCTCTGGTGCCAAAGGTTGCATGTTCGAATCCAGTGATATAAAGTTGTTAAGCCTATCCCAAACCTTAACCCTTACCTTAACCATTCTAAGTTATTGCCTAATCTTATGATTTGGGAGTTAATGCCTAAACATAACCTTAAACACTTCAAAATTTGACATTTGGAGAAACATGGACTAACGTTTAATTCTGACATGAGACTGTGAGAGCTAGTTGCATTTTCCACACAGATCTACTCTACGTTCAAAGCTCTACACACAACATAGTATCAAAGCCCACTAATGATCTCCATCCTCACTCTAAGCCATTCATCTTTGAACCCGACTAAGGTAATAGGGATCCATTGAGGAGGGTAGCATTTTACCTCACATCAGCACATTGTCCTGATGGCAGTTTGCCCAATGACTTCTGATATGCGCCCGGGTCGTGATTTAGTGCATGGCTAAACTGTACTGCTATTTACAGCTCTCTCATACCCAGTCCCTCCACAGTCAGTCCATCAGCCAGCCAGGCCGTGATTTGTGCGTCTTATTATTTTGCCTTCCTCTGCGCTGTAATGGATTGTGAACAGCCTCTAAGTCAGGTGACCTGCGTTGTGATGGACAGCTTTTGAACGAGCTCTGAGTCCCGGTTCTTTCTGCTCTGGTTCATACTGAAGGAAGTGAAGCCAGACATATTGCGGGACCAAAGCTACTGTATCCCTTGTACCAAGGCTCTGGGTTAGGAACTGATGCCAGACATATTGGGGGGACCAAATATACTGTAACCCCTGCCTGGATAGAGGTTCTAGTTAATGCAGAAGGAAGTGAAGGAAGTGAAGCCAAACATATTGGGGGAACAAAAGCTGCTGTAACCCCTGAACCAAGTCTCTGGGTTATACTGTAGGAACTGAAGCCAGACATATTGGGAGGACCAAAGATACTGTAACCCCCGGCCTGGACAGATGGAACTGAAGCATGACATATGAGGGGAACCAAAGCTTTTGTAACTCCTATGGACTGAGTCCTCTCTCTGGACTGGAGCTCGCTCTTATTTTGTGAACACTCACTCTGGAACTACAGCCGATTCCAGAATAGAGTCACTGAAGTCTGTCTTTGGCCACAGCTTGCGTCATGTCCCATGAGAGATCCATCTCTTCCAGCTCAGCCACCACTGTCCTTCGCCATGTCGTTTTTGGCCTGCCTTTCCGGTTGGTGTCCATCTGAGGGCAACTTTGGGGATCCTTTCTGGCGATATCCTGCGTATTTTGATCTCCAGGGCAATGTTCTTAGAGCCCGTCCTCCTATACAGGTTTTTGTTGTAGATGTTATTTGGTCAAAAGATGTTGGATATCTTGCGGAGGCAACCATTATGGAAGGCCTCAACCTTTCTTATTTCTGTTTTTGACTACCAGCACTCAGAACCACGCAGAAGCATTGCTGTTTTAGAGACAGATCTTTGTTTTGAGGGTGTATTCGTTTGAGCTCCAGATGGGAAGGAGTTTTTGAACCTCTGGCTTTGTTCAGTCGGGCCTTGATCTCTTTTTGGCTCTGTTGTCGCTGCTGCTGACAGTACTGTACTAAAGCTCTTATATTGAGCTCCACGGCACTCAAACTCTGGAGCTGTGTCTCAGCCACATGCATGCCTGCTGACAACCAACCATGGGTACCTGGGCTAGGAGGTCTACGGGGGGGGGGGGGGGGAGATGAGGGAACCGGAGAGACAGAGACAGAAAGAGAGATGGGATAGAGAGAGTCAGAGGTGGGGAAAGGAGAGAAATTAGGTAGACCAGAGAGAGAGGAGAGAGCACTATCATTAGGTGACGATAAGGAAGGAACAAATGATTTATACTCTAGGTGCTGTTTTGAAGCCACCGCGCCTCCATCTTGGCATTGGTC
This sequence comes from Coregonus lavaretus, assembly GCF_964263955.1. Lineage (NCBI taxonomy): Eukaryota > Metazoa > Chordata > Actinopteri > Salmoniformes > Salmonidae > Coregonus > Coregonus lavaretus. Next base: position 11,482,569 of record NC_140011.1, read on the forward strand.
CACCATTGTAAAAAATATTTTGAAAGTTATAGAAATCCATTTATTAATGTCTCCATTTCTTTTTGCCACATTTATTATATTACAGACACCTTAATGCATATTTTTTTTATTATATTATGTGAGCTAAACATACAAATAAAAAAATCTAAAATATATTAAAACATTTTTCTTAAAGTATACTTTTTGGGAAGTTATAATTTGACTGTCTTCACTACAACAACAAAAATACTCAAATCCATGTCATTTTATCCTTGAAACCTTTAATTGAAATACTATAGAATTCCATTCATTCCTATGGAGGACAGCTCCTTCTGGGGAGTGCCAATATGGCTGACCGGTGGCTTAAAAACCTCTCACTGGCCAATACATAGCATAAGCAATCTAGGGTTTATTATATACTGTACATCATTGGAAGGAACACACAGCCAGGTAGCTAGAGACATACGCACAGTGTTTATTATATATTGTACATCATTGGAAGGAACACACAGCCAGGTAGCTAGAGACATACGCACTGCGTTCCCCAACATTCCCCAAGGCCAGAGTGAGACAGCCTCATTTCCATCCTGGCTGTAATTGAGTTTAATAGGAAAAACACTAAAATAAAAAACAGGTATGTTAGCATGGTGACATGGCTGGAGGCATGGTGAGCAGTTTGGATGGTGGGGTTCTGCTGGGGTTTTATGAGCTGCTATATAACATGTGTCCTCCTGAGTCACTGAAGACCTTACAAGGCATGTTATTGTCAATATGCTAATCAGTAGAGTGGTGAGAATCTGGAAACACTCATGCTGTGTGTTTTAAACACTGTCTATGTTGATGGTGAAGGTTACAGAACTCTGTTAGACGTGACTGTTTGTTCCTTTTTTTCTGTTTTTATATCCTTCTCCATTCACTCACTCTCCATTTGTCTCTCTTTGTTTCTATTCTCTTTGCATCATTGATTCTGTCTCTCGGAACAGACAGTGAAATCAGACTCACTCTCATGAGAAACAGAGTGATGTATCCAAACCAACTCTATAAACTCTCGCTCAATTGTGTTTCATAAAACCGCATATCTTAACTAGATGCACGGTTTGCATATTTTACCAGCTCTCCAAAGATTGAAAATTGCTTTTGAACAGCATACTTTTAAAATTACAATAATTAGGTGGGTGGTTATATTTGTCCAATTCCAGACATGTACAAGCATGTATTAATACACTTGTAAATTGGAAATGTTTTTTTTTTTTCATTTCCCAACTCTCCCTGAGACACCCTCGGAGAGTGTAGAAGCACTGTGGCTAAGAAAAACTCCCTAGAAAAGGCAGGAACCTAGGAAGAAACGTAGACAGGAACCAGGCTCTGAGGGGTGGCCAGTCCTCTTCTGGCTGTGTCGGGTGAAGAATATAAGAGTACATGGCCATTAAGGCAAGATTGTTCTTCAAGATGTTCAAACATTCAAAAATGAACAGCAGGGTCAAATAATGATGGTTGAAGATGATACAACAGGTCAGCACTTCAGGAGTAAATGTCAGCTGGTTTTTCATAGCCGAGCACAGCCAAGCATTCAGAGGTCGAGACAGCAGGTGCAGTAGAGAGGGAGCGGGAGAGAGAGGGTCGAAAACAGCAGGTCTGGAACAGGGTAGCACGTCAAGTGAACAGGTAAGGGTTCCATTGCCGCAGGCAAAACAGTTGAAACTGGAGAAGCAGCACGACAAGGTAGCACATCTGGTGAACAGGTCAGGGTTCCATAGCCGCAGGCAAAATAGCACAAACTGGATCAGAGGCACATCCAGGTGGACTGGGGACAGGGACAGCCAGGAGTAATCAGGCCAGGTAGTCCTTAGGCATGGTCCAAGGGCTCAGGTCCTCAGGGAGGGGAGGGGGAGAGGGAGGGAGGGAGTACTTAAGTTCACATAGGACATGAATTTCATGTACATGCATCTTTAAGGCATGACATGCATTTTATCAAAGATGCAAATGTATATACAGTACAAATGTGTGGCTGTTTTATGAAAATCTGGGAATACTTGGCCAAGGAGACATTCCTGGTTGGTCTCAGGGAATGTAAAACCGTTAGGAAAATCAAATTGAGTAAAGTAGCTGAAAATATGTTGAATGAGCATGAAGAGCCTCACAAGTTTGTCTAATCACCTTATATAAACTCAGCAAAAAAAGAAACTGCCCTTTTTCAGGACCCTGTCTTTCAAAGATAATTAGTTAAAATCCAAATAACTTCACAGATCTTCATTGTAAAGGGTTTCCCATGCTTGTTCAATGAACCATAAACAATTAATGAACATGCACCTGTGGAACGAGCGTTAAGACACTAACAGTTTACAGACGGTAGGCAATTAAGGTCACAGTTATGAAAACTAGGACACTAAAGAGGTCTTTCTACTGATTCTGAAAAACACCAAAAGAAAGATGCCCAGGGTCCCTGCTCATCTGTGTGAACCTGCCTTAGGCATGCTGCAAGGAGGCATGAGGACTGCAGATGTGGCCAGGGCAATAAATTACAATGTTCATACTGTGAAACGCCTAAGACAGTGCTACAGGGAGACAGGACGGACAGCTCATCGTCCTCGCAGTGGCAGACCACATGAAACAACACCTGCACAGGATCGGTACATCCGGACATCACATCTGCGGGACAGGTACAGAATGGCAACAACAACTGCCCAAGCTACACCAGGAACGCACAATCCGTCCATCAGTGCTGAGACTGTCCGCAATAGGCAGAGAGAGGCTGGACTGAGGGCTTGTAGGCCTGTTGTAAGGCAGGTCCTCACATCACCTTCAACAACGTCGCCTATGGGCACAAACCCACCGTCGCTGGACCAGACAGGACTGGCAAAAAGTGCTTTTCACTGACAAGTCGCGATTTTGCCTCACCAGGTGTGATGGTCAGATTCGTGTTTATCGTCGAAGGACTGAGCGTTACACCGAGGCCTGTACTCTGGAGTGGGATCGATTTGGAGGTGGAGGGTCCGTCATGGTCTGGGGCGATGTGTCACAGCATCATCGGACTTAGCTTGTTGTCGTTGCAGGCAATCTCAATGCTGTGCGTTACAGGGAAGACATCCTCCTCCCTCATGTGGTACCCTTCCTGCAGGCTCATCCTGACATGACCCTCCAGCATGACATGCGACCAGCCATACTGCTTGTTCTGTGCGTGATTTCCTGCAAGACAGGAATGTCAGTGTTCTGCCATGGCCAGCGAAGAGCCCGGATCTCAATCCCATTGAGCACGTCTGGGACCTGTTGGATCGGAGGGTGAGGGCTAGGGCCATTCCCCCCAGAAATGTCAGGGAACTTGCAGGTGCCTTGGTGGAAGAGTGGGGTAACATCTCAAAGGAAGAACTGGCAAATCTGGTGCAGTCCATGAGGAGGAGATGCATTGCAGCACTTAATACAGCTGGTGGCCACACCAGATAATGACTGTTACTTTTGATTTTGACCCCCCCCTTTGTTCAGGGACACATTATTCAATTTCTGTTAGTCACATGTCTGTGGAACTTGATCAGTTTATGTCTCAGTTGTTGAATCTTGTTATGTTCATACAAATATTTACACATGTTACGTTTGCTGAAAATAAACGCAATTGACAGTGAGAGGACGTTTCTTTTTTTGCTGAGTTTATATTCTGTCTAATATGGCTATTTACATATCCCCAAGACATGCTAACCTCTCACCATTACAATAAAAGAGGAGGTTTGCATTTTTGGGGGGTAAAATATTTATACCTCTGCAACTCTCTTACTCATCATTATTCATGATTCATTCAGGTTTACCCATAATCATGGTAGCATCCACAATAATGTAGAAGTGTTTAGAAACATATTCTATTCTTATTTACAATAAAAGTGACTCCAAAATGACACATTACATTATTTACTATTCATTTCTATTGGGCACAAAATGATCTCAAACACAACCAAAACGAAAAGCAAATGCGTCCAAAAAGTGTGTAGAGTCACAAGTGTGACCAAATACTAAACATTTGACTACTTTAATGCACATATAAGTGACTTTGTCCCAATACTTTTGGTCCCCTAAAATGGGGGAACTATGTACAAAAAGTGCTGTAATTTCTAAACTGTTAGGTTCTAAGTAAACAGAGTAAAACTCACGGATGACTAGTAAAGCTCAAACCAAGTTTATTCACCCATTGAGTCACACAGCTGCATAAGAGAAATACATTTTTGCACAAGCACATACACTACCGGTCAAAAGTTTTAGAACACCTACTCATTCAAGGGTTTTTCTTTATTTTTACTATTTTCTACATTGTAGAATAATAGTGAAGACATCAAAACTATGAAATAACACATATGGAAACCTGTAGTAACCAAAAAAGTGTTAAACAAATCAAAATATATTCGAGATTTGAGATTCTTCAAATAGCCACCCTTTGCCTTGATGACAGCTTTGCACACTTTTGGCATTCTCTCAACCAACTTCATGAGGTAATCACCTGGAATGCATTACAATTAACAGGTGTGCCTTCTTAAAAGTTAATTTGTGGAATTTCTTTCCTTCTTAATGCGTTTGAGCCCATCAGTTGTGTTGTGACAAGGTGGGGGGGATGTATATATGAAGATAGCCCTATTTGGTAAAAGACCAAGTCCATATTCCGGCAAGAACAGCTCAAATAAGCAATGAGAAATGACAGTCCATCATTACTTTAAGACATGAAGGTCAGCCAATACGGAACATTTCAAGAATTTTTGAAGTTTCTTCAAGTGCAGTCGCAAAAACCATCAAGCGCTATGATGAGTACCGGCACAGGAATGGAAGACCCAGAGTTACCTCTGCTGCAGAGGATAAGTTCATTAGAGTTACCAGCCTCATAAATTGCAGCCCAAATAAATGATTCACAGAGTTCAAGTAACAGACACATCTCAACATCAACTGTTCGGAGGAGACTGTGTGAATCAGGCCTTCATGGTCGAATTGCTGCAAAGAAACCACTACTAAAGGACACCAATAAGAAGAAGAGACTTGCTTGGGCCAAGAAACATGAGCAATGGACATTAGACCGGTGGAAATGTGTCCTTTGGTCTGGAGTCCAAATTGGAGAGTTTTGGTTCCAACTGCCGTGTCTTTGTGAGACGCGGTGTGGGTGAACGGATGTCTATTTCCCACCGTAAAGCATGGAGGAGGTGTTATGGTGTGGGGGTGCTTTGCTGGTGACACTGTCTGTGATTTATTTAGAATTCAAGCACACTTAACCAGCATGGCTACCACAGCATTCTGCAGCGATACACCATCCCATCTGGTTTGGGTTTAGTGGGACTATCATTTGTTTTTCAACAGGACAATGATCCAACACACCTCCAGGCTGTGTAAGGGCTATTTTACCAAGAAGGATAGTGATGAAGTGCTGCATAAGATGACCTGGCCTCCACAATCCCCCGATGTCAACCAAATTGAGATGGTTTGGGATGAGTCTGATGGCAGAGTGACGAAAAAGCAGCCAACAAGTGCTCAGCATATGTGGGAACTCCTTCAAGACTGTTGGAAAATCATTCCAGGTGAAGCTGATTGAGAGAATGCCAAGAGTGTGCAAAGCTGCCATCAAGGCAAAGGGTGGCTACTTTGAAGAATCGATTTGTTTAACACTTTTCTGGTTACTACATGATTCCATATGTGTTATTTCATAGTTTTGATGTCTTCACTATTATTCTACAATATAGAAAATAGTAAAAAATAAAGAAAAACCCTTGAATGAGTAGGTGTTCTAAAACTTTTGACCGGTAGTGTATATTTATACCTTCCTCCTATGCTGAGTCTCCTCCTTACACATCTGGACAGCCAATACATCTCTGTTGCTAGACAGGACTTTAGTGATGCCTGTTCTTTCTCACTTCATCTGACCTGACCTCGGCCCAAATTCCTCACTCCTCTCCTGTTGACTGGAACCAGACTGTGGACCTTCTCCTCTCCATAGGATACCTGATGTCTAACAATAATGTGTTCTGACATAATGTACACTTTCTGCATTCCCCTTTCTCACTCAGTCACATGAATAAGGATATTTTATATTTCAAGTTTAGAAGTCAGTACACATCAAAACGATTCACCCGATATGGATGAAACTACCCTCAAATTAAAGCTCACAGTCTGCACTCTAACCTCATAGTCATCGTGTCATTTCAAATCCAAAGTGTTGGAGTACAGAGCCAAAACAACAAAAATGTGTCACTGTCCCAATACTTTTGGAGCTCACTGTATATTGGCACCCTTGCATGATTCACATTTTCTATTCAAATAAGTTGAAATAAAAGTGTTCATATGTGTATTTTCTTTCTTTACAACTGCACAGGACTTTCACTTCAATGTCAAAAATGGCCTGTGCCCGGTTTCCCAAAAGCATAAGTTCATCGTTAGAACCATAGGATCCTATGGTTCTAACGATGAATTTAGCCTTTAGATGCCTTTGGGAAAACGAGCCCTGGTCTTAATTATTGAAAATTCAAATGAATTTGGTTGGAGGCAAGTGATCTCGATTAATGTGTAATTTATCTCACCTGTGGTAAGTTGCAGGTGCCTGCAGGGTAAAAGTAGTAATTCAACCAATTTTGAAAAGATAAAACAGAACATTCTGCTCCATTGACGTCCATTGAAAACGTGAAAGAGTGCCAATATATATATATATATATTTTTTTTTTTTTTTTTTTAGTCATTTAGCAGACGCTCTTATCCAGAGCAACTTACAGGAGCAATTAGGGTTAAGTGCCTTGCTCAAGGGCACATCAACAGATTTTTCACCTAGTTGGCTCGGGGATTAGAACCAGCGACCTTTCGGTTACTGGCACAACACTCTTACCCACTAAGCTACCTGCCGCCCTGTATTTATCTGTATTTATCTCATAAGATCTGAGATCCAGGTGCTGCAGCTTTAGCTGTCTAAGAGGCCTACAGTAGCCATGTGTTTTGTATGCATCATTTTTCTCCTCTGACATCCTGTAGATGAGAAAGGAAGGATCAGAAAGCACACTACCCGCTTGGCACACACAGGTTGAATCAACGTTCTTTCCACGTAATTTCAATGAATCAACGTGAAATATATGTCGAATTGACGTCTGTGCCCAGTGGGTAGTGACTACCCTTGAGTCAGATATCTCATTAAGGAATAAAGTATACAAGGTTTTATATTAACTGAGCTGAAGCATTTGTTGGGCGAGCCGTGGAAGCAATCCTTGTTTACATGGAAGAGAGACACATGGAATAAAACTCTGATTGCCTTTTGGTTTTTCTGTTCACTTAATTTCGGTTTGTGTTGTATTCACATCTCACAGGTTGTCAGTTCTGTTCTTTTTAAAGTGTTCATCTTCTTGTTCTGTCTCTCTTCCTTCTCTCTCTAGACATGTGGGGTCCCCCAGCCCACTGGATGTCATGTGGTCACCCTTATGATGAGAGGACTGTGTGGAACCCCAAGTTCTGTGTGGTCACCGACAATCAGATGCTGCTCCTGGACAAAGAGGAGGTAACTCTTGACCTAGCACAACATCAGTTCTCTTTCTCTCCTTCTCTTTACAGTTTCTCACTCTCCCCTCTCCTCCTCCCCCTCCTCCCCCTCTTCCCCCTGCTTTCACCATCTATCTTCTTCTCCGGTTCTCTCCCCATCTCTCCTCCATATCTCTCCCTCGTTCTTCTGTGATATTACTGTGCTGGTGATGGTGCTCCTGGTGGGTAGTGAATCTGATAACTGACCACGTGGCGCTGTTGTGGACTGCTCTACTCTGTCACAGTGGTGTGTGTGTGTGTGTGTGTGTGTGTGTGTGTGTGTGTGTGTGTGTGTGTGTGTGTGTGTGTGTGTGTGTGTGTGTGTGTGACACACAGAGGGAGATTTACACACAGACACATAATAACACACTGTTGGTACAGTATCTAATTGTAGGGACTATAAAAGCTGTATAGCGGATTAATAATTAAAGATTTGTCAGAGTGAAATGCAATAATTAGAGCTGTCTGAAGATCATCTGCATATTCCAGGACCTCCGGGTCTCATAAAGCATGTCGTTTTACTGCTAATCTTTATAACACCTTAGAGAACCATTCACACAGACTTAGAATGGGCTGAGGTTACAGCAGTATAAATAATAACCCTACTACAATATGTAGCTACAGTGTGTGTGCTTGTGTGTGTGTGACTGTTAGAAGGTGCAGTACAAGATTAGAGGGGCAAAGTGATGGTGTTGCTATTGCACAAGGACTTCCATTCAGATGACAGAGGTAAAGAAACATGGTGGCAGGGGTGTTTATCAAGGATATGTGTCAGGATATGGGCTTCTAGAGGGGAAACCATACACACACAGACACACATACTCGTGAGATGAATGTGATTCATGGCTAAAGAGGAATGTTTCAAATACCAATAGAGGAGATACAGGAGCTACAGAATGGATACCATTAGACCATACAATTTACGGAACACAACAACAACCACAATCACAAACACAAACACAAACACAAACACACACACGTCATGACAGACAGTGTGGCTGTAACTCCTGGTGGCAGTGTGGCATGGTAGTGATGGGATTATCATCTAGCTAGTGGAAATTAAAATGGACTGCATAATGCTCCTCTAAAAGAACATGAGGGAATTAGTGTGTGAGGATAATCCAGTGAAAATACTCTTAAAAATAAAGGTGCAAGTTGGATCCAAATAAGGTTCTTGAAAACATTTAAGGGTCTCTGAAGAACCATAAATGGGATGGTTTATTTGAAAAACCATACAAAAATCCAAAACCAGAAATGTTTTGCCCTCCAGGACCGGAATTGAATAGCCCTGCTGTAATGTTTTAAGCCTTATTTACATATTTGCCAGGTTGCCTTTCGAGTGAATTTTAGACTTACCAGTACCACCCATGACTGTGTTTGCTTGTGACAGAGACATGGCTGTTGCATTCATTAATGTTCAGGCCTGTGGCCTTCACCAAGTGAGATCCTAATTGAATATGTTGTCATTAAAATGTTCTTCTTTAAGACAATGCATATTTCACAAGGCTTCTTTTGAGGGCCTAGTTTTACCCTAACACAGTTGCCGTAGTTTACAGGCCACATTAGGCCTGCAAGTCATGTAACTGGCTTGCAAAGTGATATGGAATTCCTATTGTAATCCAGCCAGAGTAGTGATCTCCAACATGTGTAATTCTTATTCAACAACAACCTGCATTCAGAATGACTGCCAGGTTGGGGAGACTAAGATATGAGACAACCTTTAACAAACTGGAGGAACCATTTCAGTAACAGGTGAAATAAGTTCAAGTAAAAGATTGGACTAGTTTAGAAACATTTATGTTATTTTTATTTGAGTAGCATAAGATTAATTAATTAATCAATGTGCATGCAAAAATATAGATATTGAAACAAGCAATTCTAAAAATCTACCTGTAATAGAGCATGCTGGGAAATATGAAAATGATGGGCATGGTTTTGATTCAACTCTGGTTACTTACACCAACACTAGGGTTATTTTACACCACTGAGTGCTAATTGAACTCTTTGCAGTATTAATTTAACTCCTGAATCGACACTAGAAATGTTACACTGAAAAATCAACAACTAGTTAACACTGGCCAATTTGCTGTGTGCAATGAAAGGGACACATTTGCACGCTTCCATACATTTCAAGAACCGTAGACACCATGTCAAGAAACCCACACAAGCCAGAGCCTCCTGATGGGAGAGCATAATATACAAGGAAATACTCAAAGCTGCTAATGAGAACCTTGACGACCTTGTACCTAGCCAGTGGGGATTCCGGTGGTGTACCCCCACCCAGGTAGTGACAGTGCTGGCAACACTGGCTGCAGTAACCCATGGGGAGGGGGTCACACTCGGACAATCAGAGAGGGGGCTTATCATTGTGGCCCAGGTGGCACAAAATAATCAAAGGTCTGACTGCACGGAGATGCTTGGGAAAGAGGGTGGTTCTGATCTCCATCACCTAGGACTTGACATATGGGGGGGCGAAATATAGGAATGGGGGGGCGAAATATACTTCTCTCATGGGCAAAGAAACTCAAAAGTGGTGATGATATTAATTAACAGTAATAATGATGATCCACACTTCTTTGACAATATATATAATAAATGATCAACCCTGCAAGCAATACAAGACTCTATTATTATAATACCGTTTAAAATAGCTCAATGGACAGTAAAGGAAATCACACTACAAACAATCACCCTCATGCTCTTAAGAAAATCATGAATGTCGTGGATACATTAGAACTAGTAGATGTATGAAGGCTTAAATATCCGGATCTAGTGAGATATACATAGCGGAGACTCAATCAAGCTAGTCGTCTTGACTTCTTTCTTATGTCATTCTCGTTGGCACCAAAAGTTTAAAAAGTGTTGATAGGGGACAGAATGCGGTCGGACCATCATATAATTGCCATATACATCACTATTACTGAATTTCCACGTGGGCGAGGATATTGGACATTTAATCAAAGCCTATTGGATGATAACTTGTTTTTAACTAGGACAGAGGAATTCATAACAGATTTTTTCCGCCATAACATACAGTGGGGAGAACAAGTATTTGATACACTGCCAATTTAGCAGGTTTTCCTACTTACAAAGCATGTAGAGGTCTGTAATTTTTATCATAGCTACACTTCAACTGTGAGAGACGGAATCTAAAACAAAAATCCAGAAAATCACATTGTATTATTTTTAAGTAATTCATTTGCATTTTATTGCATGACATAAGTATTTGATCACCTACCAACCAGTAAGAATTCCGTCTCTCACAGACGTGTTAGTTTTTCTTTAAGAAGCCCTCCTGTTCTCCAATCATTACCTGTATTAACTGCACCTGTTTGAACTCGCTACCTGTATAATAGACACCTGTCCACACACTCAATCAAACAGACTCCAACCTCTCCACAATGGCCATGACCAGAGAGCTGAGTAAGTACATCAGGGATACAATTGTAGACCTGCACAAGGCTGGGATGGGCTACAGGACAATAGGCAAGCAGCTTGGTGAGAAGGCAACAACTGTTGGCACAATTATAAGAAAATGGAAGAAGTTCAAGATGGCGGTCAATCACCCTCGGTCTGGGGCTCCATGCAAGATCTCACCTCGTGGGGCATCAATGATCATGAGGAAGGTGAGGGATCAGCCCAGAACTACACGGCAGGACCTGGTCAATGACCTGAAGAGAGCTGGGACCACAGTCTCAAAGAAAACCATTAGTAACACACTACGCCGTCATGGATTAAAATCCTGCAGCGCACGCAAGGTCCCCCTGCTCAAGCCAGCGCATGTCCAGGCCCGTCTGAAGTTTGCCAATGACCATGTGGATGATCCAGAGGAGGAATGGGAGAAGGTCATGTGGTCTGATGAGACAAAAATAGAGCATTTTGGTCTAAACTCCACTCGCCGTGTTTGGAGGAAGTAGAAGGATGAGTACAACCCCAAAAACACCATCCCAACCGTGAAGCATGGAGGTGGAAACATCATTCTTTGGGGATGCTTTTCTGCAAAGGGGACAGGACGACTGCACCATATTGAGGGGAGGATGGATGGGGCCATGTATCACGAGATCTTGGCCAACAACCACCTTCCCTCAGTAAGAGCATTGAAGATGGGTCGTGGCTGGGTCTTCCAGCATGACAACGACCCGAAACACACAGCCAGGGCAACTAAGGAGTGGCTCCGTAAGAAGCATCTCAAGGTCCTGGAGTGGCCTAGCCAGTCTCCAGACCTGAACCCAATAGAACATCTTTGGAGGGAGCTGAAAGTCCGTATTGCCCAGCGACAGCCCCGAAACCTGAAGGATCTGGAGAAGGTCTGTATGGAGGAATGGGCCAAAATCCCTGCTGCAGTGTGTGCAAACCTGGTCAAGACCTACAGGAAACGTATGATCTCTGTAATTGCAAACAAAGGTTTCTGTACCAAATATTAAGTTCTGCTTTTCTGATGTATCAAATACTTATGTCATGCAATAAAATGCAAATTAATTACTTAAAAATCATACAATGTGATTTTCTGGATTTTTGTTTTAGATTCCGTCTCTCACAGTTGAAGTGTACCTATGATAAAAATTACAGACCTCTACATGCTTTGTAAGTAGGAAAACCTGCAAAATCGGCAGTGTATCAAATACTTGTTCTCCCCACTGTATATATAGATATATATATATGGACAATTACATTGATGGAAGTTACAATCTATCTGCAATATTAAAGCTAATCAACCCCCTAAATAAAAAAATATATAAATAAAAAATAAATAAAAAAAGAGACCCACACTTAACTCAAAGGTTCTTTATTGGGCAAGAGTTCTCCAATTAACCATTTAAGAACGTTATTTCTTTTCAGTGTAGATTTGGGACTCCACCACCAGCACCACCACGGTTTACTACTGTACTGTAGACCTACTGTACTCTGCTACATGCTGCTGAAGAGAGAGACAACCGCATCCCAAATGGCAGCCTATTACCTATATAGTGCACTACCTTTGACCAGGACCCATAGGACGCTGGTCAAAAGTAGTGCACTATATAGGGAATAGGGTCCCATTTGGGACGCAACCTGGCTGTCATGCAATGAAAGAAGCAAGTTTGCCTATTTCTGACTGTGGGCCGGACTGCTGTACGGGCTGGCTTCGTTACTTATTCAGCAGCAGACACTCTGACAGAGCGGAGGACAAGTTGGGTACAGTGTGCTTACAGAGAGATGACACACATTTCCTCAGTCACACATAATATGCACATACATTTATACTGACTCTACACACCCACACACCCACTCACATGCAAGCCACTGCTACTCTGTTTATCTTATATCCTGTTGCCTAGTCACCTTACCCCTATCCATATCTACTTCCATCACTCCAGTAACCATGCACATGTAAATATGGTATTGGAACTGACTTTGTAAACATCTGCTGTATATAGTATGCTTACATACTTACTTTGTTGTGTATTTCATATTTCTAATTCTTATTTCTCATTTTTTTCTAGTAATATTGATTATTGCATTTTTGGGCTTTGAGTTTGCAAGAAAGGCATTTCGCTGTACTTGTGCATGTGACATTAAAAACTTGAAACTTGAAACATAGAAACTTCTGCTAACACACTTAGAAGCTCCAAAAGTCTGCCATGAAGATTCTCAGTTCAAGCAAGAATAGTGTGTGCTCTCTCGCACACACACGCAGGCACACACGCAACGCTAGCATGTACACACGTAAATACAGTGCACACACACACACCAGATATACTCCCATGGCGTTCTCTGCATCGATTCAGCAGCTATTGTTTTTGTAATTTGAAATGTGCTGATATATCCTCATGGCTAAAAGCAATTATTGAGCCAGACCATTTTAAAAGCAGGACTGATCTCAAGATGAACGAAGAGAGTTTCCCATTGGAGGGAGAGAGAGAGAGAGAGAGCGAGAGAGAGAGAGAGAGAGAGAGAGAGAGAGAGAGAGAGACCAGCCATGAAAGAGTATCAAACTCCTTGGACATACTTTTCACCCTCACAAAAAAGAGCTGCTCATTTCTCAACTTTCGATTTTATCTCATGTCCCGGGAACTTTGCCTCGCTCCCATTCATTCAAGGAACTCTGCCCCGGTCCCATTCATTCCCTAATGGATAAAAGGAGGGAACAGGAGTGATCACTCTCTCCTTATCCACTTCCCAGTGAATGAACTATATCTCACAATGCACAGACAAGATTTCACCAGTAGAGGGCATTCTAATAAAGCCCTATCATCAGTACTAATTGGTACTCTATGCTGTGATATGCTTTAGGAAAGAAAGAGGGAGAGGGTAGGGGAGGAGGCCAGGTATTGAGCTGACCCGAGTGCGCTACGCTTGATAAGCCATTATCACACCGCATAAACGACATCTGGCCGCCTCTCTTTACTCTCCCTCTCATCATTCTCAGTGCTCCCGAGTGGCGCAGCAGTCTAAGGTACTGTATCTCAGTGCTTGAGGTGTCACTACAGACCCCCTGGTTCAATTCCAGGCTGTATCACAACCGGCTGTGATTGGGAGTCCCATAGGGCGGCGCACAATTGGCCCGGCGTCGTCCAGGTTTGGCCGGTGTAGGCTGTCATTGTAAATAAGAATTTGTTCTTAACTGACTTGCCTAGTTAAATAAAGGTAAAATAAATTCCAGCAATCCCTCCTTTCTGTATGTGCCTGTCTAATCAATGGGAGCTCAGTGTTCAGTATGCATCGTAGTGAAGAAAGGTACTGTCCTGACACAGACTGATGGCCTGCTTGTGTCTTCTGTGGTTTTCATCTATAACCACGTTTTTAGGCTAGTAAAATCATACTGTATAGAAAAAAAATCATGACAGCTGTGACGGAAACAGGACGTTTCTGTGTTGTTTTGTAAATGCAGACAGTTAATTGGTTCATTCGACATGGTTGGATATTTTAGAGTCTATAAAATGTATTATGCGGGAATTGTAGGCGTAAACTGCTTTATGCGCAAATATCGATTTAATATCCATCATATCAAAGTAAATTTGAAGTCACGCGATGGTATGGTGTGTGGTCCTCCCACTATGACTCGGGAAACCATGCAGTTTATTAGGCTACAGATTAAATAAATTATGATGAACTTCACAGGGTGGTGAAAGTGCAAGGTGATGAGCTTGATGCCGCTTTCCAATAAATATCAAGGGTCTTATTCTGGTGACATGATGATCGATGCTTGACTGCCATTTGACAACTAAAAATAATCTCAGACTTTTGTCCATAATAATCTCATCATGTAGGCCAGAAGCGTCATGCCCATAGGGGGCACAGGGGCATGTGCCTCTCAGATTTGTCTTGTAAAAAGAAAAAATTTGTATTTTTGAATGTTGTTTCTCTGTAAAACTACTAGTATGACAAATACAAATACTCTCGCTCTTATCCATAATAATCTCATAATGTAGACTAGACAACCTGCACAGCCTACCCACACTGTATCTGCGAGCTGTTGGCTCGAGCACAGATGCCAAGATCAGAGTAAGCACATTTACTATTTAACGCAACAGTTTTTGTGACAAAACAATTGGTAGAGTTAAAAATGCGATGGAAACACATTGAACTTTAGATTTTTATTCTGTACATAAAAGTAGGAGAACAATTAATGTACTTGAATGATTTTCACACTTTAGAGTGCTCTTCTTTGTTTTATGCCCATTCAGCATTGTTCACACCCTCTTAAGCCTTAGCTCCACCCATCTCTTTAAGAATTCACATGTAAACACATGAGTTATCATGGCATTGTCCTCCAGGAAGTAGTCTCTCTATTATCCCCCTGCATTATCTCAGCCAATCATGGATCCTGCCTTTACCCCTATATAGCTCAGTGCTTCTCCTTGGCTAAACTAGGCTTATAATTAGGGGTTCACGGCAAAGCTGTGAAATCGATTGTTATTTTCTTAATTTTTTCCCTTTTTTTCTTGTCATGGTCCACTAACTCAAGCATACATTGGTAACTTTTTTCTAATTTGGCACACAGAATTTAGAGGCCATGAGTAACTTTGGCCTATAGGTGGCACTGTTATAAAAAGTCTCACTTAAACCCTAATTTCTGTCGCCCTGTTTGACTTAAAGACTTGAAACTTTGTATGTAGGCCGATGGTACATCTCTCAACTTAGTTTGAGAAAAGCTATTGGTTAAGAGATGGCTGACTTATTGATAAATCTGGAAATCAGATTTTACATGTCCATTTAAATTATTTGTAGATTCACTCCACGATGGCCAATCAACTTGAAGCTTTTTAGGGTCATCAAAGACATTATCATTGATATCTTTAACAAATAAGGAAACTATTAACAATTAATATTTCTGACTATATAACGCTAATGCTTAAAATAATCATTAAACAATCTTCATCATGGACTAAAAGTCAGATTCACTCAAAATGTTGTCTTCGGACTCATCACAATAGTCCCTAAAGAGTTTGAGAAAATAACATTGATGCGTTCAAAGATGGCCACACTATACCAGCAGATGCATATTAGCACATACTCTAATATGCTAAAATACTTTTTTTAAATACTTACAAAATCTTCTCATGAACCGTAGGACCAAATTACACCAAATTTGGAATGTAGGTAAATGTCTTAATGCTCTAATTAATCTGCAATCATCTGCTCCTCATGAACCATATGTCCGATTAACTCCAGATTTTGTATTTAGACTCATTACATCAGTCTTTAATGGTTTTGAGAATACAATGCTGCTGCATTCAAATATGGATGCACTGTACCTATATATGCACACTAGCACATATTCTAATGCTACAAATAATTTAAAAATCTTCTTCTCATGAACCATGAGTCAAATTGACTCCAGATTTGGTATATAGACTTGATTAATTTAGCCTCTAATTAATTTGAGAATGATTAGTTGCTGCATTCAAAGTCAGCCACGCTACACCACTAAATGGCACCTTATCACACCAGGGCTATAAGAACTGAACCAATGGACATGGGGCCATGAAATGTGGTATGTAAACCTTATGTATATGTCATTAGAAGCTGTGTGAATATAAAGTCACTGCAACCTTAGATGACTGCACCAGACCAGTTGGTGGCACTATAGATGTCATTGGCACCAGTGGCACCATAGGATACTAGAGCAATAACTATTGATCAAGTGGACTTTGTTTCATGCAAATTAATATTAGATTTAAATTATGCAGATGAACAATGTGAAATGTTGTGATTCATATATATGTATAATCACATATTGTTGCCCTATGATGTGGTCTGAATGTGGTGAAAAGTGGATATTTTATTTGGGGAAATTAGAAACCGGAGGTCCTGCCACTTACGCAGTCAGCATATTACAGCTGTGAGAGTGTATCAAAGTATTTTGCAATGCTAATGAGGAGTGCACCAAGTTAGATTTAAATCATTTACACAAACAGATTTCAACAAAATGAAGTCACAGAATTCAAAGATGACTTCAGTATACCAGTACACTAACGCTGAAAATATTTCACAAATATTAACATTAGTCAAATTGACCCCAGAATTGGTATTTAAACTCAATGCATTAAGTAATGACTTTAAAGATAATTACCTGCTGCATTCAAAGATATCTCAACCTACAGCACAAAACTAAACTTCACTTGCGTCATCCTTGTGGTATTGAGAGATAAACATTGTAATGCTTTCACTGATTGCACATAAAGGAAGATAGTTCCTATATGATAGAGTGCTTGCTTTGTTATCCAACTGATCTTATGTCCTTTCTGTCATCCTGTGAACCCCGTTCATTGCTGCTTACAGCTATATTATAACATTTTTATTAATATTTAAGGATCTCATACAAGTTTGTAACAAAGGCATATGAAATTTCACATGTTCAAGAAGGCATTTCTGAAACATAAAAAAAACACCCTACTGTGAAGTAAGACATTTGGTGAAATGCCCACGATCCTGAATCTGGTCACATATCTCTCTCGCTCTCTCTGTCTCTCAGCAGATCCATCATTTGTTGTTGCAGGAGCGGAGGTCAGAGTTGTGTCAGGTTCGGCTACTACGACGCACAATCAGCGTCCCTGTGGAAACCAACTTCCACTGCCAGCTGTCAAATGAGAGTGGTGAGTACACACACAGTCACACACACGCACGCACACACACACACACACACACGCACACACACACACACACACACACACACACACACACACACACACACACACACACACACACACACACACACACAATGCCGTCAGTGCTTGTTTTTTGTAATACTCTTTGACATCCACTAGAGGGTGAGCTTGCATTCCTCCTCAACTCAGCTCTGGTTTTATCCTCTGATAATGAGGGGAAAGACAGTTGATATGGAAAAGCTGGTCTGAGAACTGTGATAATAAATGTATGTTGCTTTGCCTTTAAGAGTGGATCATGCAATTGTTTAAGGTAAAGTTGTTTCTCTACTTTGTTTTTCTTCTTTCTCTAAATGTGTTTTCTTTCCCTTTAAAAATCTATTAAAGGAGTAGTTCAGTATTTTACAACTTGATGTTAGATGGTTCCTCACCCTGAAAGTAGTCTATTGGCCAGGGGAAATCCATGGTTCAGTTCTATTTAAACAGCCATTACAAACTTCAGCTAACTTTAGCCACTGATAGCTAAAAATCTATGGAAGTGATGGGGGCATGTGAGCATGTAAAAAAAAAAGAATGTCAAAATCACCTGAAATTATTTCCATATTTGGTTTGATGTTACTTAAAGGTGATTTGGCCATAAAAACATGTTCACATGCCCCCATCACTTCCATTGATTTTTAGCTAGCGGTGGCTAAAGTTAGCTGAAGTTTGTAATGGCTGTTTAAAGAATACTGAACCATGGATTGCAGTTACTCCTGGCCCATATACTACTTTCATGGTGAGGAACCATCTAACATCAAGTTGTAATATAGTGAACTACTCGCTTTAAGTGTGTATTTTTAGATTGACTGCCTAACAACCTGTTTTAACAAGGCATTTAGCCTCTCTATGAAGGTGAGGAGAACATTGTCCTAAAATAAGCCCAACAGTTTACATCAACAATGCCTTAGGGATCACTCTGTCTCAGAAAGTTTACATCAGCAATGTCTGCATAGTGTCCCTTTAATTCAGTAAGAGTATATCAACTTTGGCTCAACCCTTAATCAACTTTTTGTCAACAATGTGTGTTAACACATTTTCATCCCACTCACTGTCTACCTCCCTTAAAAACTTTTAGAAACATTGTATAACATAGTAACAGCATCGGCCTAACTGATCAACGTTTTGATTGTGTGCAATAGAAGGCAAGTAGGCTAAGTAGCTTTGGCTTGTATTACAATATGTAATCACATATGTTGTATATTGTTCTCTATATCAAAGGTACTGAGTTGTTTCTGAGTTGGTTGTCAGTGTGTTACTGTCATTCCTCCCATCCCAGGCCCTATTGCAGTGGGTGGTATAATCATCAGCTTGGCACGGTTGTGTAAGTGTTTTGTGTGTGTTGTGAAAACCTTATATGCTTACCCAGCAATTATGGGCACTGATGTGTAGCACTGACAGGTGCTCTACAACAACATGTTTGGTGGTGTCGGCATATTGGCGTTTGTTTACCCCCCTCTGTGACAATACGGGTAGGGAGTATGCAATATTGTACTTAGAGTAGCCATTTAGTTGTTTGATGCTTTGGTTAGTTGCATTTTAGGAAAAAGAGGAGGAACTCTAGTACTGGTAAGACAGCTCTCTCTCTCTCTTTCACTCTCTCTCTCTCTTTCACTCTCTCTTTCTCTCTTTCACTCTCTCTTTCACTCTCTCTCTCTCTTTCTCTCTTTCACTCTCTTTCACTCTCACTCTCTCTCTCTTTCACTCTCTTTCTCTCTTTCACTCTCTCTCGCTCTCTCTCGCTCTCTCTCTCTCTCTCTCTCTCTCTCTCTCTCTCTCTCTCTCTCTCTCTTCTGTCTCTCTCAAACACCAGGTGTGCATTTGAAGTTACAAACGGTAGAACTCCTCTTGATCAAAATCAATGTGGGGGTCTAAAGGACACATTGAATAAAATGAAGTATTGATTTGTGAAATGATCCCACGTCATTGCTCTGTTCTGTCACTGAGGGGAGTGGTGTTTTCAATCAGACAGCAGTAGAGATGGTTCTTTGATCTGTGTGTGTATTTGTGTGTGTGTTTCTGGTGCATGTGCACACGAGAGAGAGAGAGAGAGAGAGAGAGAGAGAGAGAGAGAGAGAGAGAGAGAGAGAGACCTCTTTGTCTCTTGCTCTCTTTCACTCTCTCTCACTCTTTCTTTCTTTTTCACTCTCTCATTCACACATACACACACATAAGCACACTCACTCAGTGTGGTGAATCATGTGCTATGCCACGTCTCTGGGATTATGTTCAGTTGGTTTCTCATGTGTGTGATGCACAGCACTGGGGTCAGTGCTTCAGTCAGTGGGTCCATTGTTATGGATGAAAGCAGTGCTGTATTCACTGTTCTGGGTTCAGCCCTTTATATCAAGCATTATGTTAAAAATAAATACATAATGCCTCTCTTCTTCCTCTTCTCTCCCTGTTTTCGACCCTCTGTTATCCACTGGATGAGGTTGATACATTTTTGTTTACTACCTCTTGTCTCTTCCTGTCTTTTGGGCGCGCACACGCACACGTACACACATACACTTAAGTGTGTGTTCACTTGTTTATGTGTAAAAGTGTGTGTAAAGTGTTTCAGAAAAATTCCAGGTGAGAGCCACTAATTAGACGTCGTTAGTTAGTGTCCTCTCCAGATAGCTCTCCACTCCAGATGTTAATGTTCAAGTCATCTCTCCCTCAATCCCTCCCTCCCTCGTCCCTCCCTCCCGCTATTATATTTTAGTCTGTCTTGTCCTTGTCAGGGGTTACAGCATGTCAGATAAGTAGACTCAATGTTTTTAAAACCTATTGACTCATCCTCCATTCAAGCCCATTCTTTAACTTCACTTTTCATAAACCAATATTCCTCTATTCATAAGTATGTCCTGCCGTCCCTGTCTGGCCTGTTGTTCCCAGTCTTTTCAGTGTGTCTGTTCACAATAATGCTCTCTAGTAGTGAAGTGTATTAAGACAATGGGCTTTGTGCTCCGGGCCCACAAAGGTTTGTGACAGTGGTCTCTCTCTCTCTCTCTCTCTCTGTGGGGGTGTGAGAGAGTGTCACGATCGTTGAACGGAGTAGACCAAGGCGCAGCGTGATGAGCAAACATATTTTATTATCTTTAGTGATAATAATAACAAAACAACAAACGATAACGACACGTGAAGTCCTAGGTTTAACACAACCAACACGGAACAAACCAAACGGAACAAGATCCCACAACTATTGTGGGAAAACAGCCTGTTTAAATGTGGTTTCCAATCAGAGACAACCAGCCACAGCTGACACTCGTTGCCTCTGATTGAGAACCACACTGGCCAACATAGAACTAGAACACATAGAATATACAACACAGAACAAGAACACATATAATCTACACACCCTGGCTCAACATATAGAGTCCCCAGAGCCAGGGTGTGACAGTACCCCCCCCCCAAAGGCGCGGACTGCGACCGCGCCTTAACATAAACCAAACAGGGGAGGGCTGGGTGGGCATTCCTCCTCGGAGGCGGTTCCGGCTCCGGGCTTGCCCACCACCCTCCAATAATCCCCCCGTAGCGCCCCTGGTCCGGTCTGGCCCCGCTGGCTGGAGCTGGACTGGACATCGTAGGAGCAGATTGCTTAAGCTCCGGTGTGGAGCAGCTGACCGGTACCTGACCATGCACCGGTGACCCAGGCACGGGTTGTGCCGGACTGACGACGCGCACCCCTGGCTTGGAGCGTGGAGCAGCAACGGGCCGGACCGGGCTGACGATGCGCACCCCTGGCTTGGTGCGTGGAGCAGGAACAGGCCGTACCGGGCTGACGATGCGCACCCCTGGCTTGGTACGTGGAGCAGGAACGGGCCGTACCGGGCTGACGATGCGCACCCCTGGCTTGGTGCGTGGAGCAGCAACGGGCCGGACCGGGCTGACGATGCGCACCCCTGGCTTGGTGCGTGGAGCAGGAACGGGCCGTACCGGGCTGACGATGCGCACCCCTGGCTTGGTGCGTGGAGCAGCAACGGGCCGGACCGGGCTGACGATGCGCACCCCTGGCTTGGTGCGTGGAGCAGGAACGGGCCGTACCGGGCTGACGATGCGCACCCCTGGCTTGGTGCGTGGAGCAGGAACGGGCCGGGCTGGCGACGCGCACCATAGGCTTGGTGCGAGTGGCAGGAACAGGCCGGGCCGAGCTGGCGACGCACACCGTAGGCTTGGTGCGAGTGGCAGGAACAGGCCGGGCCGGCGACGCGCACCGTAGGCTTGGTGCGAGTGGCAGGAACAGGCCGGGCCGGGCTGGCGACGCGCACCATTAGCTTGGTGCGGGGAGCAGGAACAGGCCGGACCGGGCTGGCGACGCGCACCATTAGCTTGGTGCGGGGAGCAGGAACAGGCCGGACCGGGCTGGCGACGCGCACCATTAGCTTGGTGCGGGGAGCAGGAACGGGCCGTACCGGGCTGACGATGCGCACCCCTGGCTTGGTGCGTGGAGCAGCAACGGGCCGGACCGGGCTGACGATGCGCACCCCTGGCTTGGTGCGTGGAGCAGGAACGGGCCGTACCGGGCTGACGATGCGCACCCCTGGCTTGGTGCGTGGAGCAGCAACGGGCCGGACCGGGCTGACGATGCGCACCCCTGGCTTGGTGCGTGGAGCAGGAACGGGCCGTACCGGGCTGACGATGCGCACCCCTGGCTTGGTGCGTGGAGCAGGAACGGGCCGGGCTGGCGACGCGCACCATAGGCTTGGTGTGAGTGGCAGGAACAGGCCGGGCCGAGCTGGCGACGCACACCGTAGGCTTGGTGCGAGTGGCAGGAACAGGCCGGGCCGGCGACGCGCACCGTAGGCTTGGTGCGAGTGGCAGGAACAGGCCGGGCCGGGCTGGCGACGCGCACCATTAGCTTGGTGCGGGGAGCAGGAACAGGCCGGACCGGGCTGGCGACGCGCACCATTAGCTTGGTGCGGGGAGCAGGAACAGGCCGGACCGGGCTGGCGACGCGCACCATTAGCTTGGTGCGGGGAGCAGGAACAGGCCGGGCCGGGCTGGCGACGCGCACCATTAGCTTGGTGCGGGGAGCAGGAACAGGCCGGGCCGGGCTGGCGACGCGCACCATTGGCTTGGTGCGGGGAGCAGGAACAGGCCAGACCGGGCTGGCGACGCGCACCGTAGGCTTGGTGCGGGGAGCAGGAACAGGCCGGGCTGGCGACGCGCACCATTGGCTTGGTGCGGGGAGCAGGAACGGGCTGGACCGGACTGGTGACGCACACCACTTGCTTGGTGTGAGGAGCGGGACTGGGTTTTGTCATAACCCTCCGCTCCCTCAGCTGCCTACACAGTTCCTCTCGCCGTGCCTCTATTCTCACCTTCTCCCTTATCGCCTCCAGTAGCTCCACCCTCTGCACCACTAACTCCTGCTCCCTCTGCACCAATAGCCCCCTTAACCTGGTGGCCTCCTCACCTAACCTCCTAATACGCCCTGTAGCTGCCTCCTGCTGCTCCGTCGCCCATGCCGTGTGCCCCCCCCCCTGATGCCCCCCCCTAATTTTTTGGGGTTGCCTCTCGTCCGTCCGACGACGACACTGTTGACGCCGTTGCTCCTCTCTCCGTCGCGCCTCTACCGTCTCCTTCCATGGATGGCGATCCATCCCGGCCTGGATTTCCTCCCAGGTCCAGGACCCCTGCCCGTCCATTATCTGCTCCCACGTCCAGGCTGCCTGCTCCTGGACACGCTGCTTGGTCCTGGTATGGTGGGATCTTCTGTCATGATCGTTGAACGGAGTAGACCAAGGCGCAGCGTGATGAGCAAACATATTTTATTATCTTTAGTGATAATAATAACAAAACAACAAACGATAACGACACGTGAAGTCCTAGGTTTAACACAACCAACACGGAACAAACCAAACGGAACAAGATCCCACAACTATTGTGGGAAAACAGCCTGTTTAAATGTGGTTCCCAATCAGAGACAACCAGCCACAGCTGACACTCGTTGCCTCTGATTGAGAACCACACTGGCCAACATAGAACTAGAACACATAGAATATACAACACAGAACAAGAACACATAGAATCTACACACCCTGGCTCAACATATAGAGTCCCCAGAGCCAGGGTGTGACAGAGAGAGGCGGTTGGGGAGTTGTTTGGTTAGATATCTAACTGTAAGTCGCTCTGGATAAGAGCGTCTGCTAAATGACTAAAATGTCAATTTAAATGTAAATATGTGGATGGGTAATACTGTTAGGTAAACAGTAGCCTGGTATGCCAGGCTGTTAGCCTCCTTGTGTAGTCTAGGCTGGCAGACAAACATTTTTATCTACATTTGAGTAATAGTTTAGGGGCTGGTTTCCCAGACTCAAATTAAGCCCATTCCTGAATTTCAAATTAGTATAAATGGAAAATCTCCTTTGAAAGTAGGAGGACTAGGCTAAATCTGGGTCCAGGAAACCATCTGACCCTAGTCTGAGGAAGCACTTTGTCTCGGCAGAATAAACTGTCTCGTCTTGTTTATGAAACCTGGGGATGGAGGTCTGAGGTACAGTACATAAACACATCACTAACAAACAGGTTTCTGAACGTGCTCCAAAAACGTCCCTTTTTTAATTCTATTGCCCATGCCCTGCAGTCTCCAACCTGTAGAGTGACAGACCAAATATGAGGTGAAAGATACTCATAAATAAAGTGTTTTTGGCACCTACACTCTACATGATTTATCATCATACCTTTTTATTAGTTTTAAGTGCAAAAGTTAGAATTTGACAGGAGATTAAATAAAAACAGTGAAATTAATCAGAGAGTTGAGCTGACTCCTGCCTCTGAATGGAAAGTCAAGTGAGAGGCTGCTGTTTTTTGTTCCTTTGAAGTTCAAGGAGTTCTAGCACAAACACAGGAGAGAATGGGATTAGACTATACACTCCTTCCACTAGAACAGCACAACTATTCTTATCTGAACACAAAGTTATTGATCTGGTTCCCCCTTCAAAAGTCTGCGGTACTATGCACAACAAGGGAAAAAGTGGATTGGCCATTTCTTATTTAACTAGGCAAGTCAGTTAAGAACAAATTCTTATTTACAACGACGGCCTACCCCAGACGACGCTGGGTCAATTGTGTGCCATCCTTTGGGATTCCCAATCACGGCCGGATTGTGATACAGCCTGGGATCGAACCAGGGTCTGTAGTGACGCCTCTAGCACTGAGATGCAGTGCCTTAGACCGCTGCTCCAATCGGGAGCTCATAAGGTGCGTAAGGTGGGCTATTGTCTTATTGAAGGATCTTTCCAGATCTGATGTTGATAGCTAGGTGTGAATTGGACCAATGCCCATTTTGACTGGAAATATAGTATTGTAATGGCTGAAAAATGTAACCTTGTGTAGTTGAAGGTGCTTAAATACAGTGGTCCTTCAATTAAAAGTTCTGAGCTTATGCTGCTACAGTTTGTGGTAGATGGTGGCAGATAGTGGGAAATTGTGTCATTCCCTCATTGCGCCACACTATGGAAAGGGGGAGTTAGAATGCTGATTATGCTTTTGGTATTGCTTTTGGTTTCTCTCCCACTAAAAACAGAAAGAACGAATTCTAAGATTACTAACTGGCTTTATTTACCACAGTGTGGAAAGACTGATAGCCCCTCTATATAAAGTGAGTTTCTGAAACATGGAGTCCTTCTTTGCTGATGTGAAGAAGAAACTGAATGACAGTCCAGCGAGGATAGGGAGGGGAAAAAGGTTGCCCATATTTTCAAGACTTGAGCTATTTCATTTATTTGTTTTATTTATGAAATGTACTAGTTTATTTAGGCAATGTAATGTATTTGTTTAGGCATGGCCTATTTAGTAGGCGATTTTGCAGCATAAAGCTATATTTGTCAGCATAAATCTGAGTGACTCACTCATTTGTAGCTTTGAATCAAAATAAATAAGTCTTTAATAAATAAATATTTCGACCAAGTTAATCTGCTCATGTTGTGTGTGTGTGTGTGTGTGTGTGTGTGTGTGTGTGTGTGTGTGTGTGTGTGTGTGTATGTGTTCAATTATTTGTGACATTGTGGTTACAATGAAGAATGTAAATGAAAGAAATCAAATAAATCCTATTCATAATTGATAATCAGATTCGTGTTGCGAGCTATAATTTGTCCAATATTTTTTCTGCATGATTTTTTTTTTTTACAATACAAAACATACACATACAAATGACAACATCACACAAAGTAGTTGTCCTAACCAACTTGCCAAAACTATAGTTTCTTAACAAGAAATTTGTGGAGTGGTTGAAAAACAAATTTGAATGACTCCAACCTAAGTGTATGTAAACCTCCGACTTCAACTGTATATACAGGGGGTACCAGTACAGAGTCAATGTGCGGGGGCACCAGTTAGTTGAGGTAATTGAGTTAATATGTACATGTGGGTAGAGTTAAAGTGACTATGCATAAATAATAAACAAAGTAGCAGCAGCGTAAAAGAGGGGGTTGGGGTGGGGTGGGGTGGCAATACAAATAGTCTGGGTAGCCATGATTAGCTGTTCAGGAGTCTTATGGCTTGGGGGTAGAAGCTGTTAAGAAGCCTTTTGGACCTAGATTTGGCGCTCCGGTACCGCTTGCCGTGCGGTAGCAGAGAGAACAGTCTATGATTAGGGTGGCTGGAGTCTTTGATAATTTTTAGGGCCTTCCTCTGACACCACCTGGTATAAAAGTCCTGGATGGCAGGAAGCTTGGACCCAGTGATGTGCTGGGCCGTACGCACTACCCACTGGCTTTGTAGTGCCCTCTTCACGACTGTCTAGGTGTGTTTGGACCATGATAGTTTGTTGGTGATGTGGACACCAAGGAACTTGCAGCTCTCAACCTGCTCCACTACAGCCCCGTCGATGAGAATGGGGGCGTGCTTGGTCCTTCTTTTCCTGTAGTCCACAGTCATCTCCTTTGTCTTGATAACGTTGAGGGCGAGGTTGTTATCATGGCACCACACGGCCAGGTCTCTGACCTCCTCCCTATAGGCTGTCTCATCATTGTCGGTGATCAGGCCTACCACTGTTGTGTCGTCGGCAAACATAATGATGGTGTTGGAGTCTTGCCTGGCCATGCAGTCATGGGTGAACAGGGAGTACAGGAGGGGACTGAGCACACACCCCTGAGGGGCCCCCGTGTTGAGGATCAGCGTGGCAGATGTGTTGTTACCTACCCTTACCACCTGGGGGCGGCCCGTCAGGAAGTCCAGGATCCAGTTGCAGAGGGATGTCTTTAGTCCCAGGGTCCTTAGCTTAGTGATGAGCTTTGAGGGCACTATTGTGTTGAACGCTGAGCTGTAGTCAATGAATAGCATTCTCACGTAGGTGTTCCTCTTGTCCAGGTGGGAAAGGGCAGTGTGGAGTGCAATAGAGATTGCATCATTTGTGGATCTGTTGGGGCGGTATGCAAATTGGAGTGGGTCTAGAATTACTGGGATAATGGTGTTGATGTGAGCCATGACTAGCCTTTCAAAGCATTTCATGGCTATATACGTGAGTGCTACGGGTCTGTAGTCATTTAGGCAAGTTATCGTAGTGTTCTAGGGCACAGGGACTATGGTGGTCTGCTTGAAACATGTTGGTATTACAGAATCAGTCAGGGACAGGTTGAAAATGTAATGTGGTGTACTCCTCATTGCTATCGGAAGAATCCCGGAACATATTCCAGTCTGTGCTAGCAAAACAGTCCTGTAGCTTAGCATCTGCGTCATCTGACCACTTCCTTATTAACCGAGTCACTGGTATATCCTGCTTTAGTGTTTGCTTATAAGCAGGAATCAGGAGGATAGAGTTATGGTCAGATTTGCCAAATGGAGGGCAAGGGAGAGTTTTGTATGTGTCTCTGTGTGTGGAGTAAAGGTGGTCTAGAGTTTTTTTTCCCTCTGGTTGCACATTTAACATGCTGGTAGAAATTAGGTAGAACGGATTTAAATGTCCCTGCATTAAAGTCCCCGGCCACTAGGAGCGCTGCCTCTGGATGAACGTTTTCCTGTTTACTTATGGCCTTATACAGCTCATTGAGTGCAATATTTGTGCCTGCATCAGTTTGTGGTGGTAAATAGACAGCTAGAAAAAATATAGATGAAAACTCTCTTGGTAAATAGTGTGGTCTACAGCTTATCATGAGATACTCTACCTCAGGCGAGCAAAACCTAGAGACTTCCTTAGTATTAGATTTCATGCACCAGCTGTTGTTTACATATATACACAGACCACCACCCCTTGTCTTACCGGAGTCAGCCGTTCTATCCTGCCGATGTAGCGTATATCCCGCCAGCTGTATGTTATCCATGTCGTCGTTCAGCCACGACTTGGTGAAACATAAGATATTACAGTTTTTAATGTCCCGTTGGTAGGATAACCGTAATCTTAGGTCGTCTAATTTATTTTCAAATGATTGAACATTGGCTAATAGGATTGATGGAAGAGGCAGTTTACTCGCTCACCGTCGGATCCTTACAAGGCACCCCGATTTATGTCCATGATATCTCCGTCTCTTTCTAATGCGAATGACGGGGATTTGGGCCTTGTCGGGTGTCTGAAGGATATCCTTCGTGTCCGACTCGTTGAAGAAAAAATCTTCGTCCAATACGAGGTGAGTAATCGCTGTCCTGATATCCAGAAGCTCTTTTTGGTCATAAGAGATGGTGGCAGAAACATTATGTACAGAATAAATTACAAATAACGCGGAAAACTCACATAATAGAACAATTGGTTAGAGGGCTGTAAAACGGCAGCAATCTTCTTCGGCGCCATTCCAGTCACACTTGCTCAGACCCACATGCTCACACCCCCATCTCCAGCTCCTGCATCACTCTCCACCACATGGCCTCAAACTGCAATATTTTATTTCTCTCCGTCGCCCACACACTTTCAACATTTAGATAATAAAGCATTTGACCTTTCCATTGTGTTGATGACAGAGGATTGGTTGATTTCCAGTTTTTAAGTATATATTTTTTCAAGATGATTGACAGGAAATCATCCAACCCATCTGATATCTCACTGCACCCTCATATGCCATGTCTTGAAATATGCAGACAGAGAGATTAAAAGTACATTTCCATTTTAATATTTCTGACAGCTAACATTATAACTCCGTCCATAACTTCTGGACTTTATAACATTCCCAGAAGGCATGGATTATTATAACCTAATGAAAAATTAACCTGGTAATCTAATTTCCTTTACTGCGGGCCTAAATCCTATGGGTTTAACCTTCTGAATGAATGATTGTATTGAAGAAAGAAGGTGCCTCTTATGAGTTCCGAGAGCCGATCCATTACCCAACAAAATAACATACATTTATTTAGCCTAATTGTTTTTATGACTACAGACAGTAGGCTATTATTCATCTTTTCCTGCATGAATTAATTTATCTGCATGTCTATTCAACATTTGGCTAAAAAGAAACCATACATTAATTAAGAACAATATCTTTTTACTTGCACAATGCAATGTGGCACATTGACAACTCAAATCGCTTTGAAAGAGCCTTCTAATATTTCGCCAACATATAAAGATCCTAAAACAATAACTTCAAAAACAGTTCATTCATCACTCGGATTTCTTCTAATTGCTGTGCAGGAAAAGGATGTCATCCACCGTGCCTGGTCGCAGGCTCGCAGCTGGCTTCTCTCTGACACCACAAATCCATCTGTAGATGACGCTTTATCCTTTGGAACCACATAATTACCAGGTGAAGAGTAGGCTGTTAGCTTGCCTCCAAGGCGAGTGTGGCCTCTTTGAAGCGAAAGAGGAAATTAACAAGATCCACAAGTATTCTTTCACAATAGCTGGCCTTATGTTATCTGCAGTTTTGAGCTGGGAACTGTCCCACTCCGTGGTGAATAGCACCCTCTCCACGAGCACCCACCCTTTGTTTATGTAATGGACTTTAGCCTTAGCCAAACTGAAGCATGCTGCCACCTTAAGGCACAAGTATCCTATTTTTCGAAAATCGTCATCCACATGTCAAGTGTAATTGTATTTACCCAAGTTCTCTTTCAAAACTGGGACCAGCTGATTTTTTTGGCCCGATTCAGGACTCTAGTGCTAGAGGAGAGAGACTCTCGGAAAGAAACATTCACACCTCCATTAATTTACAAAGGGATAGTCTAATAGCTTGTCTAGGTGTGAAAAATCCCCCAATTTGTGCCACAGTTTAGACTACCGATAGATGCTGTGGTCAGTCACAGTTGAGTCCTATTGTAAAGTGTAGCCTAATGGCCAAAAAAGGCAAACTTGCAATGTATTCGAGGCTTAAGTCCTCTAAAGTTGTACATTTATAATTCAGTATCACCTAACGAAAAATACATCAACCCCTTAAAATATGTCAATTTATTACAATCCACATATTGATTCCAACGAAATGAGCGACTGCTTATGCTAAAAACTAAAGACGATCAGAAATAATGCGTCTTTAACCCTGCATTAAAGTATAACTTATTTTGAACAAAAGCCACGAATCAGTGAGTCACTCAGCCCTATGCTGAAAACTATAGCTGTCCACGGTTCTGAAACAATCTTCAGTGCACCATTGAATTGGAGCCTTTCCCTATATGTTGTTATGTGCATAATAGCGAAAATTGAGGAGAGAGGAAACACCAACTTAATTAGGTCTATAATCAATAGCCTAACGGTTAATCATGCCTGGCTTTATTAATCATCCATATATATACAGTGCATTCGAAAAGTATTCAGACCCCTTGACCTTTTCCACATTTTGTTACATTACAGCCTTATTCTAAATTTGTATTAAATTATATTTTATCCTCATCAATCTACATACAATACCCCAAAATGACAAAGTGAAAACAGGTTTTTAGAAATGTTTGCAAATGCATGAAAAATAAAAAACGGAAATACCTTATTTACATAAGTATTCAGACCCTTTGCTATGAGACTCGAAATTGAGCTCAGGTGCACCCTGTTTCTATTGATCATCCTTGAGATGTTTCTACAACATGATTGGAGTCCACCTGTGATAAAATCAATTGATTGGACATGATTTGGAAAGGCACACACCTGTCTATATAAGGTCCCACAGTTGACAGTGCATGTCAGAGCAAAAACCAAGCCATGAGGTCGAAATAATTGTCCGTAGAGCTCCGAGACAGGATTGTATTGAGGCACAGATATGGGGAAGGGTACTAAAAAATGTCTGCAGCATTGAAGTTCCCCAAGAACACAGTGGCCTCCATCATTCTTAAATGGAAGAAGTTTGGAACCATCAAAACTCTTCCTAGAGCTGGCCGCCCGGCCAAACTGAGCAATCGGGGGTGAAGGGCCTTGGTCAAGGAGGTGACCAAGAACCTGATGGTCAATCTGACAGAGCCCCAGAGTTCCTCTGTGAAGATGGGAGAACCTTCCAGAAGGACATCCATCTCTGCTGCACTCCACCAATCAGCCCTTTATGGTAGAGTGGCCAGACGGAAGCCACTCCTCAGTAAAAGGCACATGACAGCCCACTTGTAGTTTGCCAAAGGCCACCTAAATGACTCTCAGACCATGAGAAACAAGATTCTCTGTTCTGATGAAAACAAGATTGAACTCTTTGGCCTGAATGCCAAGTGTCACGTCTGGAGGAAACCTGGCACCATCCCTACGGTGAAGCATTGTGGTGGCAACATCATGCTGTAGGGATGTTTTTCAGCGGCAGGGTCTAGGAGACTAGTCAGGATTGAGGGAAAGATGAACGGAGCAATGTACAGAGAGATCCTTGATGAAACCCTACACCAGGACCTCAGACTGGGGTGAAGGTTCACCTTCCAACAGGACAAGGACCCTATGCACACAGCCAAGACATCGCAGAATGGCTTCGGGACAAGTCTGTGAATGTCCTTGATTGGCCCATCCAGAGCCCGGACTTGAACCAGATCGAACGTCTCTGGAGAGACCTGAAAAAAGCTTGAGAGGATCTGCATAAAAGAATGAGAGAAACTCCCCAAATACAGGTGTGCCAAGCTTGTAGCGTCGTATCCAAGAAGACTCGAGGCTGCAATCGCTGCCAAAGGTGCTTCAACAAAGTACTGAGTAAAGGGTCTGAATATTTATGTAAATGTAATATTTCAAAAAAATAAATTGTAATACATTTCCCCCAAAAAATTGCTTTGTCATTATGGGGTATTGTGTGTAGATTGATGAGGGAGGGAAAAAACGATTTAGTCAATTTTAGAATAAGGCTGTAACGTTAAAAAAAATGGGGAAAAAGTCAAGGGGTCTGAATACTTTCTGTGTGCACATACAGTGCCTTCAGAAAGTATTCATACCCTTTGAATTATTCCACATTTTGTTGTGTTACAGCCTGATTTCCAAATGTATTAAATAACTTTTTTTCCCTCACCCATCTACACACAATACCCCATAATGACAAAGTGAAAACATTTTCTTTTGGTAACTGTATTGAAAATTAAATACAGAAATACCTCATTTACATAAGTATTCACACCCCTGAGTTATTATCAATCAATCAATCAATGAAAAGTATTATAAAGCCCTTTTTACATCAGCAGATGTCACAAAGTGCCATACAGAAACCCAGCCTAAAACCCCAAAAAGCAAGCAATGCAGATGTAGAAGCATGGTGGCTAGGAAAAACTCCCTAGAAAGGCAGGACCCTAGGAAGAAACTTAGAGAGGAACCAGGCTCTGAGGGATGGCCAGTCCTCTTCTGGTGTTTATAAGAGTACATGGCCATTTAAGGCCAGATTGTTCTTCAAGATGTTCAAACATTCATAGATGACCAGCAGGGTTAAATAATAAACAGTGGTTGTAGAGGGTGCAACAGGTCTGTACCTCAGTTGGCTTTTCTTAGCCGAGCATTCAGAGGTCGAGACAGCAGGTGCGGTAGAGAGAGAGAGAGACAATCGAAAACAGCAGGTCCAGGAAAAGGTAGCACGTCTGGTGAACAGGTCAGGGTTCCCTAGCCGCAGGCAGAACAGTTGAAACTGGAGCAGCAGCATGACCTGGTGGATTGGGGACTGCCAGGAGTCATCAGGCCAGGTAGTCATGAGGCATGATCCTAGGGCTCAGGTCCTCCGGGAGGGGAGGGAGAGAGGGAGAGAGAGAGAATTAGAGGGAGCATACTTAAATTCACACAGGACACCAGATATAACAGACTGACCCTAGCCCCCCGGCACATGGACTATTGCAGCATAGATACTGGAGACTGAAACGGGGTGGGTCAGGGGACACTGTGGCCCTGTCCGATGATAGGGCCAACCAGGCAGGATATAACCCCACCCACTTTGCCAAAGCACAGCCCCCACACCACTAGAGGGATATCAACAGACCACCAATTTACTATCCTGAGACAAGGCTGAGTATAGCCAACGAAGATGTCCTCCACCGCACGAGCCCGAGGGGGCGCAAAACCGAACAGGAAGATCACGTCTGTGACTCAACCCACTCAAGTGACGAACCCCTCCTATGGACGGCATGGAAGAGCACTAATATGCAGTGACTCAGCCCCCGTAATAGGGTCAGAGGCAGAGAATCCCAGTGGAGAGAGGGGAGCCGGCCAGGCAGAGACAGCAAGGGCGGTTCGTCGCTCCAGTGCCTTGCCGTTCACCTTCACACCCCTGGGCCAGACTACACTCAATCATAGGATCTACTGAAGAGATTAGTCTTCAGTAATGACTTAAAGGTCGAGATGGAGTCTGCGTCTCTCACATGGATAAGCAGACCATTCCATAAAGATGGAGCTCTATAGGAGAAAGCCCTGCCTCCAGCTGTTTGCTTAGAAATTCTAGGGACAATAAGGAGACCTGCGTCTTGTGACCGTAGCGTACATGTAGGTATGTACGGCAGGACCAAATCGGAGAGATAGGTAGGAGCAAGCCCATGTAATGCTTTGTAGGTTAGCAGTAAAACCTCGAAATCAGCCCTAGCCTTAACAGGAAGCACTGGAGTAATATGATCAAATGTTTTGGTTCTAGTCAGGATTCTAGCAGCCGTGTTTAGCACAAACTGAAATGTATTTAGTGCTTTATCCGGGAAGCCGGAGAGTAGAGCATTGCAGTATTCTAATCTAGAAGTGACAAAAGCATGGATTAGCTTTTCTGCCTCATTTTACGAAGACAGAAAAAAGCTGTCGTTTAAATATTCCTGATATGTTTGTCAAAAGAGAGATCAAGGTCCAGAGTAACGACGAGGTCATTCACAGTTTTTTTTTTGACGACTGTACAACCATCAAGATTAATTGTCATAACCAACAGCAGATCTCTTTGTTTCTTAGGACCTAGAACTAGCATCTCTGTTTTGTCCGAGTTTAAAAGTTAGAATCACCTTTGGCAGCGATTACAGCTGTGAGTCTTTCTGTGTAAGTATCTAAGAGCTTTGCACACCTGGATTGTACAATATTTGCCCATTATTATTTTCAAAACTGTCAAATTGGTTGTTTATCATTACTAGACAACCATTTTCAAGTCTTGCATAGATTTTCAAGCAGATTTAAGTCAAAACTGTAATTCACCGTCTTCTTGGTAAGCAACTCCAGTGTAGATTTGGCCTTGCGTTTTAGGTAATTGTCCTGCTGAAAGGGGAATTCATTTCCCAGTGTCTTGTGGAAAGCAGACTGAACCACGTTTTTCTCTAGGATTTTGCCTGTGCTTATCTCCATTCCATGTATTTCTTATCCTGAAAAACTCCTTAGTCCATCACGATTACAAGCATACCCATAACATGATGCAGCCACCACTATGCTTAAATATGGAGAGTGGTACTAAGTAATGTGTTGTATTGGATTTGCCCCAAACATAACACTTTGTATTCAGGACAAAAGGTTAATTGCTTTGTCACATTTTTTACAATATTACTTTAGGGCCTTACTGCATACAGGATGCATGATTTTGAATATTTGTATCTTCTATAGGCTTCCTTCAGTTAGGTCAGTATTGTGGAGTAACTACAATGTCGTTGATCCATCCTCAGTTTTCTCAAATCACAGCCATTAAACTCTAAGTGTTTTAAAGTCGCCATTGGCCTCATGGTGAAATCCCTGACCGATTTTCTTCCTGTCCAGCAACAGAGATAGGAAGGACATCTGTATCTTTGTAGTGACTGTAGTGATATATATACAGCATCCAAAGTGTAATTAATAACTTCACCATGCCCAAAGGGATATTCAATGTCTGCTTTGTACATTTTTACCCATCTACCAATAGGTGCCTGTCTTTGCAAGGCATTGGAAAACATCCCTGGTCTTTGTGGTTGAATCTGTGTTTGAAATTCACTGCTCGATGGAGGGACCTTACAGAGAGGTAGTCATTCAAAAATCATGTTAAACACTATTATTGCACACAGAGTGAGTCCATGCAACTTATTATGTGAGTTGATAAGCACATCTTTACTGCTAAACTTATTTAGGCTTGCCATAACAAAGGGGTTGAATAGTTTTTGACTCAAGAGATTTTAGCTTTTCATCTTTTATTAATCTGTTACAATTTCGAAAAACATAATTCCACTTTGACATTATGGGGTATTGTGTGTAGGCCAGTGACAAAAAATATTACTTTAATCCATTTTAAATTCAGGCTGTAACACAACAAAATGTGGAAAAAGTAAAGGGGTGTGAATGCTTTCTGAAGACACTGTACATACATACCATAGCTCTTTAGAGCAGGGATGGGCAATTTTGATGGGGGTTGGGGCCACATCCATACCCACACATGCAGCCATAGCTGGCCATAGCCTCCCTCCCCCCGCAAACCCTTCTCAGGGCAACTCCAGCACACCTGTTTTATCTATGGTGTTATATTGACCAAACCAGTTGCTCAAGAAGAGTACGTAATGATTAAAAGTTTGGGGGTTCCTCCCATGCTCCATTATCCCCCTTCCCCCTCTCCAATAGACACAGATGCCAAACTCCATGATACCAAGTATCTCTGTAATTTTGATGTTCAAAAGAAAAGTGACACTGTATCTTTAAGATCAGAAAGAGAGCGATAGAGAGAGAGAACAGAGCAGAGTGTACGTATCATATGGAGACAGTAGCACAGCTCTCTATCTGCTTTAGGCTACCACGTGTATGTTACTGTAACCCTCAACCACCCTGTATAGCCCAACATGGAGTCAGACACCAGCACAACACAACAAGAGGGCCACACTGGTAAGTAAGTGTGTGTGCGTGTGTGTGTGTGTGTGTGTGTGTGTGTGTGTGTGTGTGTGTGTGTGTGTGTGTGTGTGTGTGTGTGTGTGTGTGTGTGTGTGTGTGTGTATGTGTGTGTGTGTGCGCGTGCATGCGAGCGAGTGAGAGAGCAGTGAGGAGATGAAGTTATAGGGGACCAGGATGTGAGGGTAGTTTCTCTCTCTGTTAGCCCCCAAGATGAGTCTTTGTCTGTGGACATTTATTTACTCTACCCTCCTGGCTGCCCAGTGAACTGAAACGGGACAGTTGCCTCTCGCCCTGGAGGGAGAGAGGAGGTGATGGCTGCCGTTTTACGGGCTCCTGACCAATTGTGCTATTATGTTTTTTTGCGTTATTTGTCACTTATTTTGTACATAATGTTTCTGCCACCGTCTCTTACGAATGAAAAGAGCTTCTGGATATCAGGACAGCGATTACGCACCTCGTACTGGACGAAGATTTTTTCTTCAACGAGTCGGACGCTAAGGATTTACTTCAGACACCCGACAAGGCCCAAATCCCCGTCATTCGCAGGAGAAAGAGATGGAGTTATCGGGGACGTAGGTCGGGGTGCCTTGTAAGGATCCGACGGCGAGTGGGTAATCTGCCTCTTCCATCAGTCCTATTAGCTAACATACAACCATTGGAAAACAAAATTGACGAGCTACGATCACAAATATCCTACCAACGGGACATTAAAAACTGTAATATCTTATGTTTCACTGAGTCATGGCTGAACGACGACATGGATAACATACAGCTGGCGGGGTTTACGCTGCATCGGCAAGATAGAACAACGGCCCCCGGTAAGACAATGGGTGGCGGTCTGTGTATATTTGTAAACAACAGCTGGTGCACGAAATCTAATATTAAGGAAGTCTCAAGGTTTTTCTCGCCTGAGCTAGAGTATCTCATGATAAGCTGTAGACCACACTATTTACCAAGAGAGTTTTCATCTATGTTTTTCGTAGCTGTCTATTTACCACCACAAACAGATGCTGGCACTAAGACGCACTCAATGAGATGTATAAGGCCATAAGCAAACAGGAAAACGTTCATCCAGAGGCGGAGCTCCTAGTGGCCAGGGACTTTAATGCAGGGAAACTTAAATCCGTTTTACCTCATTTCTACCAGCATGTTAAATGTGCAACCAAAGGAAAAAAATCAACTCTAGACCACCTTTACTCCACACACAGAGATGCGTACAAAGCTCTCCCACACCCTCCATTTGGCAAATCTGACCATAATTATATCCTCCCAATTCCTGCTTACAAGCGAAATCTATAGCAGGAACACCAGTGACTCTGTCAATGATGAACTGGTCAGATGACGCAGATGCTAAGCTACAGGACAGTTTTGCTAGCACAGACTGGAATATGTTCCGGGATTCTTCCGATGGCATTGAGGAGTGCACCACATCAGTCACTGGCTTCATCAATAAGTGCATCGATGACGTCGTCCCCACAGTGACCATACGTACATACCCCAACCAGAAGCCACAGGCAACATCCTCACTGAGCTAAAGGGTAGAGCTGCCGCATTTAAGGAGTGGGACTATAACCCGGACGCTTATAAGAAATCCCGCTATGCCCTCTGACGAACCATCAAACAGGCAAAGCGTCTATACAGGACTAAGATTGAATCGTACTACACCGGCTCAAACGCTTGTCGGATGTGGCAGGGCTTGCAAACAATTAAAAACTACAAAGGGAAGCACAGCCGCGAGCTGACCAGTGACACGAGCCTACCAGATGAGCTAAATCACTTCTATGCTCGCTTCGAGGCAAGCAACAATGAAGCATGCATGAGAGCATCAGCTGATCCGGACGACTGTGTGATCACGCTTTCCGTAGCCGATGTGAGTAAGACCTTTAAACAGGTCATCATTCACAAGGCCGCAGGGCCAGACGGATTAACAGGATGTGTACTCCGAGCATGCGCTGACCAATTAGCAAGTGTCTTTACTGACATTTTCAACCTGTCCCTGACTGAGTCTGTAATACCAACATGTTTCAAGCAGACCACCATAGTCCCTGTGCCCAAGAACGCTAAGGTAACCTGCCTAAATGACTACAGACCCGTAGCACTCACGTCTGTAGCCATAAAGTGCTTTGAAATTGTATTTCTCATGTTAAATGTCCAGTGAAAAGCAAGAGTGGATGCACACCCAAAATAGTAGGGGAGGTGCTGTCCTAACGGAATAGTAAACTAATGGGTGTTTTATACCTATGAAATCATTGGAAGCATATTTAGTGTGTGACTTTGTTTAGTTTTTTCATGAGCTCAAGGTGAATGAACAGAAGAGAAGAGAAGAGAGGAGAGCCCTTTCTCTCTGCAGGCTGAGAGTCTGTGAGTGTGTCTTTCCTCTCCTGTGTTGTTGTTCTGAGAGAGAGCCTTGGTCTTGGCTGAGGCTTCTCTCCTCTCCTGTCTGTTTCCTTTGAACAGTGCCCGGTGAACAGAATAATTTAGTGTGGCAGATGTGAGAGCTCTGTAGGTGTACTGTTTCAGTTCAAAAGCACTACGTTAATTTGACAGTTATGTGAATCCCAATAACTGTGTGGGAGTTGGAGTGTGTGGGTGTACATGTGAGAGAGATAGAGAGAGAGAGATTGAGAGCGAGACAAACAGAGAGAGGAAGGGAGGTGGAGAGAGAAAGAGAAAGACTGAGTTATGTATACAAATAAATCCAGGGGGATCTAAGCTGTGGAACTCAGTTAATGTGTTCTCTCTCTCTCTCTCTCTCTCTCTCTCTGTGTCTCTCTCTCACACTCCCTCGCTTTTCCTTTCACTCCCTCATTCTTTCTCTCAGTTTTTTAACTGATACACCCACAGTTCAACGGTAAAAAATTGTGCTTTATTAGCAGGATGAGACATTTTGTATATTTTCAGACCGTCTCTACTGTGTGTGTTGTGACTGCTGTTGTTAATGCAGTAAAGGTCTGCCGAGTGTTTTGGACACTTTTGGTGAAGACGTGCTTTGTCGATAGGGTGCTTTCTGTATCCATAAGTGTCTATATATTCATGACCTATGAAGTGTGGGTGTGTGTGTGCACGCATGTGTGTGTTCCTTCTCAGGCCGTTGGAAGAGACTGTGCTGTGCTCCTCTCCTCTCCTCTGGAGATATGTGGTTAAGAGAATGAGTCAACTCAGTCTGCTTACTGGGCTACACAGTCTCCCAATACCACTGCAGCCAGCCCTGTCCAGCCCTTCTCTCACACGTAGGCCAACAAGCCATAATAACAAGCTTCTCTTTCAGTTTTGTTTAGCCTAGCTGGCAGCCTAAACTTGCTCCATGAGGCCAGCTTTCACTTATAGTAGCAGCTGATCCATCCTGACTGTTGGCAACTGCTATTCATCAATTTATGAATGAATACATTCAATTAATGAATATTTCATTGTCCTTTAGGGAAATGTGTCTATTAATGAGTACTTCTTAATATCAAACTTTTTGGGGCTTTTGGACTTTACGAAACGTGCACTTGTTGAGTTGAGGGGGAGCTACACTATGAAGCCAACTCTGACCTATGATTCTGACCTAGAATTTTACCTGGCCATTGACCACATGACCTAAGAAGTAAAAACTCCAGACCCATGATTTGAAGCTGGTTGCCTGAGGTTGCCATCCATAGAATAACTAAAGCAGCACCAGCAACACTTGACAACCCATCCCAACAACGCTCATGTTCTTCTATGTATTTAACCTTTTGTGATTCCTTCGTCCCTCACAACGTCCCTAGGTTTCTAGGGTGTCGGAAGGGACAGAGGCGAGTGTGGATCGGAGACTAATCTTTGTGACATGTTCTAATTTCATCCTCACACCCCATTGATTGTGATCTGTAATCTGTCATTTGTTTTAAGTGTAAATGGGCTCCCACTGGTTTGGGAGCCTGGCAGTAATTTACTGGTTAAACATTTGCTTTGCACCATGCCAATGCCAGAGTCAGATGGGACACGATATGGTGGTGTACAAGTTCAAACGCTTTAGAACTTCACTAACAGGGAGAGTCTGGGAGAGAGAAAAGGAACAGAGGACAGAGAAAGCAGACAGAGATGCTGAGAGAGAGAACAGGAAAGAGAGGGGAGAGGGGGGGGGGGGCATCAGGAGCAGTACACTCTTAGAAATAAAGGTGCTAAGTAGAACCATACAGGGTTCTTCGGTTTGTCCCCATAGGGGAACCCTTTTTGAAGCTGGGTAGAACCTTTTGCAGAGGGTTTTATCTACACTGAAAAAAATATAAACGCAACATGTAAAGTGTTGGTCCCATGTTTTATGAGCTGAAATAAAAGATCCCAGAAATGTTCCATATGCACAAAAAGCTTTCTCTCAAATTTTGTGCACATATTTGTTTACATCCCTGTTAGTAAGATATGGCATATCAAGAAGCTGATTAAACATCATGGTCATTACACAGGTGCACCTTGTGCCGGGGACAATAAAAGGTCACTCTAAAATGTGCAGTTTTGTCACACAAGTTTCTCAAGTTTCTCAAGTTTTAAGGGAGTGTACAATTGACATGCTGACTGCAGGAATGTCAACCAGAGCTGTTTGGCAGAGAATGTAATGTTAATCTCTCTACCATAAGCCGCCTCCAACGTCGTTTTAGAGAATTTAGCAGTACGTCCAACCGGCCTCACAACCACAGACCACGTGTAACCACGCCAGCCCAGGAACTCCACATCTGACTTCATCACCTGCAGGATCATCTGAGACCAGCCACCCGGACAGCTGATGAAACTATCTGATTTCTCAACCGAAGGATTTCTGCACAAACTGTCAGAAAATGTCTCAGGGAAGCTCATCTGCATGCTCGTCATCCTCACCAGGGTCTTGACCTGACTGCAGTTCGGCGTCGTAACCGACTTCAGTGGGCAAATGCTCACTTTGATGGCCACTGCCACGCTTGAGAAGTGTGCTCTTCATGGATGAATCCTGGTTTCAACTATACCGGGCAGATGGCAAACAGCGTGTATGGCGTCATGTTGGTGAGCGGTTTGCTCATGTCAACATTGTGAAAAGAGTGCACTATGGTGGCGGTGGGGTATGGGCAGGCATAAGCTACGGGCAACGAACACAATTGCATTTTATCGACGGCAATTTGATTGCACAGAGATACTGTGACGAGATCCTGAGGCCCATTGACATGCCATTCATCCGCCTCCATCACTTCATGTTTCAGAATGATACTGCACGGCCCCATGTCGCAAGGATCTGTACACAATTCCTGGAAGCTGAAAATGTCCCAGTTCTTTTATGGCCTGAGTACTCACCAGACATATCACCCATTAAGCATGTTTGGGATGCTCTGGATCGACGTGTACGACAGCACGTTCCAGTTCCCGCCAAAATCTAGCAACTTCGCACAGCCATTGAAGAGGAGTGGGACAACATTCCAAAGGCCACAATCAACAGCCTGCTCAACTCTATGCGAAGGAGATGTGTCGCGCTGCATGAAGCAAATGGTGGTCACACCAGATACTGACTGGTTTTCTGATCCACACCCCTACTTTTTTTTAAGTTATCTGTGACCAACAGATGCATAGCTGTATTCCCAGTCATGTGAAATCCATAGATTAGGGCCTAATGAATTTATTTCAATTGACTGATTTCCTTATATGAACTGTAATTCAGTAACATCTTAGAAGTTGTTGTATGTTGCATTTATATTTCTGTTCAGTCTAGAACCCTCTATGTAGGATTTTTCAAAGAACCCCCTGTGTATGGTTCTTCCTAGAACCCTCTATGAAGGGTTCTGCCTAGAACCCTCTATGATTTGTTCTACCAAGATCCATTTTATAATCTAAAGGTTTCTTCCTAGAACCGTCCATGAAGGGTTCCACCTGCCTTATTCAACTTTAACCCCCGAAGTTCGATTTCCGCTCCCCCGCATAAATCTAATTAGCATTATAATAATACAATCTCCATACAAATCTGTCAGTTTAAGCTAGAGATAAGTCCGCCTATGTCGCACTTCCTCATCTGCGGTGAAAGGTGACAGAGCTAGCGCGGTGTTTGTCAAACCCATGAGACATCTCGAAAATCGGTCTTCTCACAAAATCGTCTGTAGCGTGGTGTTCTCCGTTTTGCTCTACAACCCCCACAGGCGTATTGGGACTTGTCTGAAGTCGGTACAGCCGACCTGCCAACTTCTGTCTGTAGCGTCCGAACAGTTTTGCTCTAGGACGCCCACAGGCCTCACAAGATTAATCTGAAGGTCCAGTACCTGTTGAAAAAAATGAATGGACATATACAGGATATGGAGGCTGTTCAGTGCCAAAAATAAGGGGTTAAATACATGTAAAAAAGATATATAATAATGTTTCCTGATATCTCTCAGATATATGACAGACACTTCAGAATAGACTTATTTTAGATTTTATGGGGGACTATCTGTTGTTCCATGTAGTGAATGTGTTATTCAATGCATTTGTATGGGCTAATAGCAGTAAGCCCAAAAATATTTTTTTATCAAATCATTTTTACATATATTTTTATGATACATCAAGGGGTCTTACATTTCTTTAAACAATTCCATATAGCTTAGTAGAACCTATTGGAATCCAGCCAGACTGGGAAATATTATGTATGGTTCTATGTAGAACTCTTCTTGCCTTCCAAAGAATCCTTCTTGCTTTCCAAAGAATCATCAAAGCACCCTTTCTTCCAAAAAACGGTTCTTATGATGTTAAAGGTTGTAGGTCGAACCTATTGCCCTACAAAGAACCTTTGTCTTCCAAAAAGGGTTCTTCTGATCAAAACTGTTCTTGGTAGAACCCTAACCCTCCGCAAAGAACCCTTTTGGAACCCTTTTGTCTAAGAGTGTAGGGTGGGGTAGGGAAACAAGGGCAGAGGGGTAGGGGTACGGAATGGGGTAAACAAGGCATGGAGTTGGGTGGCATGGGCTCCGTCTGGCTCCGTCTGGCATTTGTCACTTAACAATTGTCTGTACTTTAATAGATACATAAAGTCAGTCGAACTGGGTACGCTCATTCTCTACAGCATATGAACTATAGTCTCTGAAACATTTAAACTAGTACACCTGCATGACTTTGTACAAAAGGAGATGGGGAAAGGGAATGGGAGATAGCTGGATAGAGAGAGAAAGAGAGGAGAGAGAGGTTGAAAAAGAGAGTGAGAGAGAGAGACTGAAAGAAAAAAGTGAGAGTAAGATGAGAAGGAAGTTGAAAGGGAAAGGGAGAGTGAAAAAAGTCCATCTGTGGCCTTCCTTCATTGAAATGTAAATAGGTCTTAGTGTTTTTGTCCTATTTAAGGAGAGCTGAATTCCTCTACTGGAGGAGGGAGCACAGGGAGGGGTGCAGAGCGAGGCGCAGGGGAACACTCACACCCCTGAAGGGGGCACATTTTGTAAGGGAGTTAGGGAGGAGGACTGCACCATACTATTGCCGATTCTCACTTATTAGTCAGTGAAACACTGGGAAAAACAGACTCTCTCCATTTCTATCTTTCCCTCTCTCTCTCCCTCCATCTTTCCCTTTCTTTTAACTGTACCAGGGGACTGAATTACTGGATGTTGACCAGCTAGAAGCTTGTTTTCACTGCAGTTAGAAGTTGTCACAGCAGCCATTTGCAAGTGGGACACACTACGGTCTTGATGGTTCAATAGAGGGAGGGAGGGTATTGTCTTCTCTCTTCTGTTTCTCTCTTTTGAAAGAAAGAAATATATTTCTGGCTTTTGTTTAATCTTGCTTGCTGCAGTGTTCTAGTTGTATTCAGAATTTGTATATGTGGTCTGAGACATACACACGGCTCTGCTACCACACCATCACTTTATATATGTGAAGGCTAATAAAGTGATGGTGTGGTAGTTGAGGAGAGTGGATAGAAATCTTCTCCCTGGTCAGTCCTGTCCATTTTACAGGTTCTCAGTCAGTTCACTGAGGTCATACATTAGCCAAGGTGTTACAGTGTGTTTTATATACTCAGTCTGCTTCAATGGCCTGACATCCAAACACTATGTAAACAGATGGCTTTCTGGTCTGTCCTCTATCCTGTCTGATGAAGGTGTGTGTGTTTGTGTGCATGCGTGAATGCTTCTGTGCGCGCATGTGTCTGGTGTTTATGTATCCATTTATACATATTGGTGTGTGTGTTTCTGCACATGTACAACACATTCGTGTCTGTGTGTTTATGCAACAGCTAATCAGCACTGATGCTAACAGCTAATTAGCATCCCCCAGTGGGCCTCCATCCAAGATCCACACCAGAAGCATCCTCTCCTTTTGTCTGGCTGTGTGTACTGTGGAGGAAGAAGAAGCAGCCTCCTGTCTTTGTCTGAGTCAGTCCTATAGATATCATTATTTACACACGACAGAAATACACATACATACACTATTGTTGCGTCCCAAATGGCACCCTATTCTCCTTTGGGCCCTGGTCAAAAGTAGTGCACTATACAGAGAATAGGGTGCCATTTGCGACGGATTCAACACCTCCCAACCCTAATCTCCATCTGGGCACTACACCATTTATGCAGATCTGATTGTGGCCCAGGGGAGTGAGCAGGGAATATAAGTATATTAAATAGCTGCACACAGCAGCATAGCACAGCTAGATCTTATTTATGGAAGTGTACAGGTTTTAAGAGGTAAACAGCCAACAGTCTGAAGTCAGTTCAGCCAATGAGATCTCAGTACTTCTGGCTTTGCTGTTAGATCCTGAGGACTGGTGATTGGCCATCATTGGATACAGACTCTGCAGAGAGCGAGAGAGAGCGTGAGAGAGAGTGAGAGAGAGCGAGATAGAAAGTGTAGTGCTACACTGTAACAAAGTGGTGTACATTT
Source organism: Coregonus lavaretus (assembly GCF_964263955.1). Classification (NCBI taxonomy): domain Eukaryota; kingdom Metazoa; phylum Chordata; class Actinopteri; order Salmoniformes; family Salmonidae; genus Coregonus; species Coregonus lavaretus. Next base: position 11,527,071 of record NC_140011.1, read on the forward strand.
ACAGCAAACTTTTACAGTTAGCTACTGTAACTCTATATTGCAGTACAGTACTGTACATTTATAGTAACTTACTGGCTACTGTGCAGCCAGAAATGTACTGTAATTCAGTACCACCCCATAGAATACCATACTGTAATTTTGGAGCGTCAAAAACCTTTTGTGGGTGCATAGTATTGTTGTGGCTCATTAACAAAATTTGAGCTGTGCCTTATAAGAGGCTCTACTTGTTGCACCCATTAGTGAGAGTGCTGTACCAATTTAAGTGATATGTGTGGTTCCCTAGCAATTAAATGTATGTTTTGCCCTGTAATCACAGCCAGTTTGGAAGCTTTTGTTAAGGCCTCTAGAAGTGCAAGTGATATAAAACACCACATATGAATAAATATGCTGTAATATACAAATACCTCGCAGCCAACCTGCTTCCACTAATCTAATGTAATTACAGTAAAATACCAACATGATTACAGTAGCCTTTATGTTCTTACTAATTTTACAGTATTGTACTGTGTCATTGCTCTGCATTTTCCAGTAACAACCAGGAAGCTTGTGGCAAGTCACTGTGAACATTACAGTAATGTAATTTGCACTAGCCAGAGATAGGAAAAGGTATCTTGTTACAAATACAGGTTGAAGACCAATGTATTCTTAACTTCAACAACATTCCCAGTAACGGTTACAGAAGCATTTTACTTGCTATGACTGTGATATGTGTTTTGTTATCAACCTTAGATGAATGTACTGACTGTAAGTCACTCTGGACAAGAGAGTCTACTAAATGAGCAAAATGTAAATGTTAAAAATGAAGATTTGCAAAGCGCACTGCTGGGTATTATTCTAATGAGTTCCGCCCTCAAACTGTTTGTATTTTGATGAAATGTGGCTTTGTTTGGGGGTGGAGGTCATCAGAATAATACCAAGCAGTGTGGTTTTCAAGTGTTAATTTGGTACATTTACATTTTGGTCATTTAGCAGACGCTCTTATCCAAACAAGAATATACCACAGTCATAGCAAGTAAAAAGATTGTTACTGTTACCGAAAATGTTGTAGTTAAGCGGGCTACTTGCAAATATTTATTTGTATTAGAAAATACAAAATACATGTATTCTAATTAAACTGTTACAAAATAGGGTACATTAATTGTAATTCAGGCCTGTGAAATGCAAATTACAAAATAGGTACTGAACGTATTGAAATACATATACCAAATACATGTAACAGAAATACTGCCCGTCTTTGGCACTAGCTTCCGGCACTGTAAATCTACAAAAGTTTACTAACCACTATGCTTCCAGTAATACACTGTAAATTCTAGAAATACACCATGTTGCTGTAGTCAGGTGTTCCAGTAAAATGCTGTAAATCTGTGTTACAGTAAAGGTCCTATACATTTACAGTAACCTACTGGCTACTGTGCTGCCAGTAATTGACTGTAAAAAATTACAGGATTTTTTTTACAGTGTTAAAGGGATACTTCGGGATTTTGGCAATGAGGCCCTTTATCTACTTCCCCATAGTCAGATGAACCCGTGGATACCATTTTTATGTCTCTGTGTCCAGTATGAAGGAAGTTCGAGGTAGTTTTGCAAGCCAATGCTAACATTGCGCTAATGCTAGTTAGCAATTGCGCTAGCGCTAGTTAGCAACTTCCTTCAAACTGCACGCAAAGACAAAAATGGTATCCACAAGTTCATCTGTAGATAAAGGGCCTTATTTAAAAAATCATGAAGTATCCCTTTAAGGCTGCTGGTGTATTAGGGATGTAATGATTCACCGATACGCATTGGTCCCCGGTTCAAATGTTTAAGATGCAAATGTTTAAGATGCAAGTGCATGATGAGTGCATCGGTCTGTGGGACCCCAAACCGATCCAAATGTAGCATGCATCGGTCAGAAAATCGATTCAAATGTTACGAATCGCCAATCCACTAATATTTTCTCATATTACTTTATTTTTACCTTCCGAACATACCTCTCATCTTTTGTGACAACTGATGCGTCCTCTCCTTCAGTGTCGAACTAAGCATGTAACTGTGTTGACGGTCATTGATCAACAAGTCATTTTGCATGTCGATCAACCCAGGCAATATCAGTCGCCAGTGGTGAAAGGTACTTAAGTAAAAATGCTTTCAAGTTCTACTTAAGTCGTTTTTTGGGGTATCTGTACTTCACTTTAGTATTCATATTTTTGACTACTTTTACTTTTACTTCACTACATTCCTAAAGAAAATAATGTACTTTTTACTCCATACATTTTCCCTGACACTCAAAAGTGCTCTTTACATTTTGAATGCTTAGCAGGACAGAAAATGGTCAAATTCACACACTTATCAAGAGAACATCCCTGGTCATCCCTACTGCCTCTGATCTGATGGACTCACTAAACACAAATGCTTCATTTGTAAATTATGTGTATTTTTGTCAGATGTTGCTATGGTATACTGAAGTATAATTACAAGCATTCCATAAGTGTCAAAGGCTTTTATTGACAATTACATTAAGTTTATGCAAAGAGTCAATATTTGCAGTGTTGACCCTTCTTTTTCAAGACCTCTGCAATCCACCCAGGCATGCTGTCAATTAACTTCTGGGCCACATCCTGACTGATGGCAGCCCATTCTTGCATAATCAATGCTTGGAGTTTGTCAGAATTTGTGGGTTTTTGTTTGTCCACCCGCCTCTTGAGGATCGACCACAAGTTCTCAATGGGATTAAGGTCTGGGGAGTTTCCTGGCCATGGATCCAAAATGTCGATGTTTTGTTCCCCGAGCCACTTAGTTATCACTTTTGCCTTATGGCAAGGTGCTCCATCATGCTGGAAAAAGCATTGGTCATCACCAAACTGTTCTTGGATGGTTGGGAGAAGTTGCTCTCGGAGGATGTGTTGGTACCATTCTTTATTTCATGGCTGTGTTCTTAGGCAAAATTGTGAGTGAGCCCACTCCCTTGGCTGAGAAGCAACCCCACACATGGATGGTCTCAGGATGCTTTACTGTTGGCATGACACAGGACTGATGGTAGCGCTCACCTCGTTTTCTCCGGAAAATGAGTTTTCCGGATGCCCCAAACAATCGGAAAGGGAATTCATCAGAGAAAATGACTTTACCCCAGTCCTCAGCAGTCCAATCCCTGTACCTTTTGCAGAATATCAGTCTGTCCCTGATATTTTTCCTGGAGAGAAGTGGCTTCTTTGCTGCCCTTCTTGACACCAGGCCATCCTCCAAAAGTATTCGCCTCACTGTGCGTGCAGATGCACTCACACCTGCCTGCTGCCATTCCTGAGCAAGCTCTGCACTGGTGGTGCCCCGATCCCGCAACTTTAGGAGACGGTCCTGGCGCTTGCTGGACTTTCTTGGGCGCCCTGACGCCTGCTTCACAACAATTGAACTCTCTCCTTTCTTGATAATCCGATAAATGGTTGATTTAGGTGCAATCTTACTAGCAGCAATATCCTTGCCTGTGAAGCCCTTTTTGTGCAAAGCAATGATGACGGCACGTGTTTCCTTGTAGGTAACCATGGTTAACAGAGGAAGAACAATGATTTCAAGCACCACCCTCCTTTTAAAGCTTCCAGTCTGTTATTCTAACTCAATCAGCATGACAGAGTGATCTCCAGCCTGTGTTTAACGAGAGAATCACTGACATGATTGCAGCTGGTCCTTTTGTGGCAGGGCTGAAATGCAGTGGAAATGTTTTTTGGGGATTAAGTTCATTTTCATGGCAAAGAGGGACTTTGCAATTAATTGCAATTCATCTGATCACTCTTCATGACATTCTGGAGTATATGCAAATTGCCATAATCAAAACTGAGGCAGCAGGCTTTGTGAAAATCAGTATTTGTGTCATTCTCAAAACTTTTGACGACAACTGTATATGGTAATTTTTTACCTTTATTTAACTAGGCAAGTCAGTTAGGAACAAATTCTTATTTACAATGACGGCATTCCAAAAGGCAAAAGGCCTCCTGCGGGGACGGGGGCTGGGATTAAAAATTTATAAATAAATCAAATATAGGACAGAACACACCACACGACAAGAGAGAATCCACAACACTACATCAAGAGATACCTAAGACAACAACATAGCATGGCATCAACACATGACAACACAGCATGGTAGCAACACAACATGGCAGCAGCACAACATGGTAGCAGCACAAAACATGGTACAAACATTATTGGGCACAGACAACAGCACAAAGGGCAAGAAGGTAGAGACCACAATACATCACGCGAAGCAGTCACAACTGTCAGTAAAAGTGTCCATGATTGAGTCTTTGAATGAAGAGATGGAGATAAAACTGTCCAGTTTGAGTGTTTTTTGCAGCTCGTTCCAATCGCTAGCTGCCGCGAACTGAAAAGAGGAGTGACCCATGGATGTGTGTGCTTTGGGGACCTTTAACAGAATGTGACTTGCAGAACGGGTGTTGTATGTGGAGGATGAGGGCTGCAGTAGATATCTCAGATAGGGGGGAGCGAGGCCTAAGAGGGTTTTATAAATAAGCTTCAACCAGTGGGTCTTGTGACGGGTATACAGAGATGACCAGTTTACAGAGGAGTGATGTGTCCTATAAGGAGCATTGGTGGTAAATCTGATGGACGAACGGTAAAGAACATCTAGCCGCTCGAGAGCACCCTTACATGCCGAATTGTAAATTATGTCTCCGTAATCTAGCATGGGTAGGATGGTCATCTGAATCAGGGTTAGTTTGGCAGCTGGGGTGAAATAGGAGCGATTACGATAGAGGAAACCAAGTCTAGATTTAACCTTAGCCTGCAGCTTTGATATGTTCTGAGAGAAGGACAGTGTACTGTCTAGCCTTCCTCCCAAGTACTTGTATGAGATGGCTACCTCAAGCTCTAAACCCTGTCACGAACCGGCTCAAGTTTGTAACAAAAGGGAGACACGTGGAGACAAGGAATACTCAAAGTATATATTTATTAACTAAAGTAAACTAAATCAAATAACAATGGTGTGTGTAATCAGTAATCAGTAGTGTAAGTGAGTGTTTGCATGCATAAATATAATATGGAAAGGTGTTGAGATGTGCCAAAGCAACAACCAAAAAGCCACAAAAAAATACCACAACCAAAGTAAAAGTATCTGCCTGGAGAGAGTCTCCTCAATGAATGTGGAAGAGGTCCATTTATGCTGGGACACACCCGGCCCAGGTGTTTCCCATGTAGCTGACGACCCTCCCAACTCCGCCCACCGGCATCCTAATAAGGAAACAAGAGCAAAGAGAGAATACGGCAGACAGAGTGGGAGGGTCGTCACCCCCCCCCCCCCCCATAAAACCGGGGACCAACAAGGACCCCGGACCAACGTACCAGCCCCTGCGTCCCAAACCGACAAATTGTACATGTTCACACCTCCACTTGCCCCAACCATCATCCTCCTCTCCAGACCTCAGCAACCTTTACACACAGGAAGCAACCTTTAAGAGGAAAGAAGAACACAGGCCTAGGAGGGGACAAACAGGAAAGATAGAACATGACAAAACAAAACAATGGTCAGTCACATCAATATTCAGGAACAGGGCGCACGAGAGAGCGCATCAGCAATCACGTTATCAGTCCCCCGGATGTGCCGCACATCTAGATGGAAGGATTATAAAAATAAACACCATCTCATTATCCTCTGATTAGGACACATCATGGACCTCAAAAAGGTGAGAGGGTTATGGTCGGTGTAGACCACAATAGGTACTACTCCCGACCCGACATACACTTCAAAGTGTTGTAGCGCCCATATGAGTGCTAATGCTTCTTTTTCAATGACCGAATAGTTCAACTGATAATGGTTAAACTTTTTAGAAAATAAACTAACAGGCCTCTAAACCCCAGCCACATCTGCTTGCAGCAAAACTGCACCTGCCCCCACATGACTAGCATCCACCTGCAAGGTAAATTACAAATCCACACGAGGAGCAGCCAGTACCGGAGTTGAGGTAAGCAACCTCTTTGCATCTTCGAAAGCCTGTTGACAACGAGAAGACCATACGTACACAGCCTTAGCTTTCAGCAAATCTGTCAAGGGAGCGACCACAGTAGAGAAGTTCCTACAAAAACCACGATAATACCCAATCATTCCCAAGAAACGCATCAGTTCCTTTTTAGTAGTTGGTAGTGGAAAAGCATCAATAGCTACCACTTTAGCCCGAACAGGACACACTTCACCCTGCCCAACCACCGACTATTTACCTTTCGTTACGGAGGGTTTTCTGTCTATGTTAGGAAGTAAGAACCTAGTGCCAGTAAAGATCCTAAGAGACACAGGTGCCTCTGAATCATTTGTGTTGGAATCTGTGTTACCCTTCTCTGCGGAGACTGATTCGGGGAATAGTGTTCTATTTAGGGGAATAGGTTTGAACACTCTGTCAGTTCCATTGCATAAACTGATGTTGGATTGTGGACTGGTGAAAGGTGAGGTTGTAGTGGGGGCTCGTCTGGGATCTTGAACTGGTTGTGTTTGGGAGAACGTGGAGTTAATGTCCAATTCTGTAGGGTCTTTCTTTGTAAATTTTGTTAGTTTGTTTTAGTTTGATAGGCCCAGTATTGGTTGCCTTTGGGTTGTGTACTGCGTTGGAGAGAGTACATTGGTTAGTTTCCAGGCCCTGCCCAGCCTGGAAACTCTTGCTCTACTCGCTGTTGGGACATCGGTCGGAGGTGAGTACAATCGGCTGTGTACCTCAGTGGGAGATTGGGTAGGGTAGTGACATTTGCTACCCGGAGCTATAGCTTTTTCCCCTGATAGGCTTAGTGACGTGTTTTGTTTTGGGATACGTTGGGCATGGTTAAATGTTTGTTATTTTTGTGTGGTGTCTGTGGACTGAGCAGTTGTCTCGGGGGCACATCCGTGGCTTGGTGGAATCTACCAGCGTGCTGGGGGGTTTAATTCCTTGCCAGCGGGCTACAGTGCGTAATTACCCACCGCGAATCCGCACGAAGACTAGGGTTGAGTTATTGTAGGTTTTGGGGAAGCTCCATATCCCATCTCTCTTCTGTGGTGCTCGGTGTGATTATCATTTCTCTTGTGTCTGGTGTGCTCAGCAGAGGGGTTGAGCGAGATTGTTGTGATATATATATATATTTTTCCTGATTATGGCGTCTAATGTAGACGAGTTCATTCGCTTTCCATCAGAAGAACTGTTAGAATTATGTACTAAAGAACAGCTGTTGAAGGTTGCTGAACACTACAAGGTTGAAATTAGTGATAAACGTCTAAAAAATTCTATTAGGTTAATATTGAAGGCCAATTTGATGGAGAGTGGTATTCTGGATGTTACCACTGGGGCAGCCTCTGCTGAGGACACGTTGTCTCCCCGATATGTTACAATGACCGCTCCATCGGTTAGTCATAGTAGTCTTCTTTTTGAACAGCAGAAAGAACTGCTTCTGTTACAGCTAGAGCATGAACAAAATGGACAAAAAGCTAAAATGGAGCATGAACAAGCTAAAATGGAGCATGAACAAGCTAAAATGGAGCATGATCGTGTAAAATATGAAAGGGAATTGGAATTTAAACAGGATATGGAGCGTGCTAAAATCCAGCTGCAACAAGAGCGACTAGAGTTGGTTAGGGAAGGAAAGCTCTCAGGGGAGAGTTTGCTCTGGGAAGGTGATCCAGAGTTACCTAGGGGTCGTTCCTCTTTTGGTCGTAATCCAGACACATTTGATATTGTTGGGAATTTACGGTTGTTGCCGCAGTTTAATGAAAAGGACCCGGAGACATTATTTTCGTTGTTTGAGCGTGTTGCTAACGCTAGGAGTTGGCCTGATTCTGATCGCACTTTGATGTTACAGTGTGTGCTGACTGGTAAAGCGCAATAAGCATATTTAGCTCTTAGTGTAGCCGACAGTGTTAGTTATGATAAGGTTAAAACGGCTGTGTTACAGAGTTACGAATTGGTCCCTGAGGCTTACCGCCAACGATTTCTGTAATGATGGTGCCAGATTGCTGATTGGTGTGTATAGGCGCCTAAAGGCTGATCTAGGATCAGTTCCATAATAAAGGTGTCATCAGTGTCATTAGGATGCTAGTCTGTTAATGACCTCTTCGAGGCTAATCTAGGATCACTTAATCAGTTAGTGTAATTAAGCCTGGCTGCTGTGCTGGTGTGTATTGGTGCTGTAAGCATTGTTAGCACCTGAATCTGATCTGTGTTAGTGCGCAGCACGACTCCATTTTGGCCCCATCTGTCAGACAGGATCCATGCTGAGAGAGACATGCCATTATCCTACCAGGGAGGTAGGGAGGGGAGGGGAGGGAAGGGGAGGAGGGAGAGTGGGACGGGTAGAGATTGGGAGAGAGAGAGGAACAGGTAAAACAACAGATAATGTTGTTTTAGGAAATGTGCTGATTCTTTCTAGTTTGCATATGTTTATATGATGTGTGTGTATCCACAGTGTGTAGTGTGTGTGTTGTTTCATATTAGTCACCATGTTTCCTGGGAGAATCAAATCAAAGTTGGAAAGATAAGACATGCTGAGTTTAATCTCTGTTTTGTTTATCCTGCTTTTATTGTTTGTGGGATTTAGCCCTGAGGGTTGAACTAACTACACTGTGCTTTAGGGGTCATCATCTCTTCTCACAATGACTGGGCCCAAATTATATATGGACACTTTAAAAACAATCTATACAACTTACCAAATAGGTTTGATAAAGTTAGTTTTGGTGGGGCAACCCCCCCCCCATTTTTTTTCGATGCATGCCAGCAAAGACACTACACAACACAACACTAAATAATAATACAAAAATGTGTCTGCTAAATGGCATATATTATTATTATTACTATTATTATAATGGTGACAAGCAGTGCCCACAAACTGTTAGGGCCTACATTTTTTTCAGCACCATGGAGTGAATCCTTATCACCGCTACACCTGGCTATCAGCGGAGCCTTGTCTGGCAGCGAAACAGTTCATTCAGCCTCATTTACTTATTTTTTTAAAAACATAGCTGCTATGGCTGACTTGCTTAAACAAATGTGTTTTCTACTGACAATTGAGATGTACAAACTCTGGCATAAGGGAATGATGAGCGGAGAAGAGGCAATCCTTAATTTCGATTAAGACATTAATAAGTGCGCTAAGACGAACATAGTCAATATAACTATTTGTACAGCACTTTTGAAATGTACAGCGACAGAATTCAGAACATGGGTCATTTTTACACTATTCTCCTTGTACATCAAGTCATTCCCGATTTGGAATTCCGAGTTGGATGACCGTTCAAAACTTATTTTCCCAGTCGGAGCTCGTTTTCTTTCCAAGTTCCCAGTTGTCTTGAACTGACTGAAGTCTGAGATTTCCCAGTTCCGAGTTTCCAGTTGTTTTGAACGCGGCAGAAGTCATGCTGGATTGACAGCACGGCCAATGTATTCAACCTTTTCTGGTCCATGGTGTTGCATGTGAATGTTTATCCTTTTAAGCTTGGAAAATAGACCCTTAAACCCAGACTTGGACCACACACCCTCTCCATTGAATAGCAGACTAGTGATTGCTTTGCAACGCTTGCATTCCTTCCAAACCACTAATTGTTCAATTTGTGATTTCCAACTTGATGTGTAACGTTTATGTCCAATGGCCGATGAGCACCGATTCATTTTATCTATAATTTATTTTTTGAAAAGGATTTGACAGTTGATTGTCGATTTGATTCATGATGATGACTGCTTGTCTAGCTTGCTAGCTAAGATTTTGAAAGTATGAGGTTGACCTGATCAGTCCAATCAAAGCTATGGTAGCTATAACGTGATTTGACATCATTTTATCTGTGGCCGATGATCTTGAGCCTTTTTGGATGGGCAATTTCTTGAAGCAGGGTCTCCATGAGTGACAGAAACGGAGCCAATCACGGCGCAACTAGAGACCATTACCAACCCCTACTCTCTGTATTTTCCTCTAGCTGCCCCACCACCACAGAAAGCACAGAGCTAGGCTGAAACACCAGCATTTTGGAGCTGCCTTACTCAAGAAAGCAAAAAAGAGACCATGTTTGTATGCGGCTTTATTAAGTGAATGATAACTATATATATATATATATTTGCAAACTGATGTGTGACACGCATTGATGCCAAAATAACATGCAACAGAGGCAACAGGCGACTGCCCCACCTGCCCTGAATGACGGGTCATCACTGGTTTCAGGGATCAAGCTAACATTAGGGGAGCAGCCATGGGGTTCTGGAATGGCAGGTTGGTTCAGGGCCTTCTAAGTTGTAATTCTTCCACAAAAAGCACTTGTCCCGGAGGGAGGAAGAGAGAGCGGGAGGGATAGAGGAAGGCAGGTCAGATAGTTGACCCCACGTACCTTACACAAGTTCCTTTGTCTCCAAGATGTCAGCTGTTCACATTCCTTCACTTCACAAAGTTTTCATGTAGCTCCTGTTCTCCTAAACTGGAATTCCTGTTATCTTGGGATAAAATAGTAAACCTTATGAGGCGAAAAGTTATCTATTTCTTAATCTCCTAAACTTAAATTTCATATGTTTGTTGAGTGTTTTTCTTGTCGCTTCCATACAGGGGCGTCATGCCCATTTAAACTGAAGAGGCAGGGGGTTTTGGCACAGTTTGGACAACCTCAGCTTTCATCCATTCTCCATTTAAAAGCCATAGCCATCGTCACTCCCGTCTGGGCCAAATGGAAAACAATGTCACTTCACTTAGTACTGCACAATTAGGGATTCAGCACAAACATTCTCAGTGCCACAAATACCTCTGTCTTTTCAATGCTTATTTGGCATCCAAACATCCAAACCTCTGACTTGTGTTGTGAGGATGGAGATCAGAGGATGACTCATCCAATTGGGTGACTGAGATAATGTCACTGACAGAGACACTGAGTCTGTTGTTGTCACACTCTTTTAAATGGGTCTGACAGATGAAAAAGCAGTGCCCTGGTGGAGTGTGTGCGTGTGACTAGCACTGACGCTAATGAGAGGCAACAAGCACCGGATGACAATCAGAGATAACTGTGGTCTGTCATGAAAATACAACTCAGCCTGAAAATGGGAAAACCGATATATATTCATTAATTCAGTCATTAATTCATCTTCATTCATCTATTTAAGAGTAGCATAAAACATGATATGGTTGAACGTTGCATGTAGAGCTCCAACTGATCCACAGTTCCACACACAGATTATCTCTCACACATACAGTGAGTGAAGTTTTAAGTTGCTATACTATTCTGTCTTGTTCCATGTGGAGTAGGGATGTTCCCATGGGGTTGCCTGCTGTTGCATTGTGGGTGGAAAGTGGGCTGTCTCTCCTGTGTGTGTGTGTGTGTGTGTGTGTGTGTGTGTGTGTGTGTGTGTGTGTGTGTGTGTGTGTGTGTGTGTGTGTGTGTGTGTGTGTGTGTGTGTGTGTGTGTGTGTGTGTGTGTGTGCGCATGTGTGCTTGTGTGCGTGCGTGCGTGTCATTTGGGCTGCAGGAGAACATTTCGGAGCAGAGTGGGCGTCTCCGCCTCCACGCTGTCGCTCTTCATCTCTTCCTCCCGGCCTGCTGCACTTGTTTCAATCCCTCTTTCTATCTATCCACTTACATTGTAGTGATTTAGCAGTCACTCTTATCCTCTTTTTCTCTCTCCATTCCTCTCTCTGTTTCTCTCTCCTCATCTTTGTCTCCTTTCACTGTTTCTTTCTTACTTTCTGTCGTTAGTATTCTACTTTCTATCTCTCTTCCCATCTATCTCTCTCTCATTCCTCGCTCTCCCGCCTCCTCTTTTCTCTCTTTCACTTCCTCCTCTCAGGTTTCTCTCTGGTCTCGGGGGAGGGTGAGGACACATGTAGAAGCCTCAAGGGCTTAAAGGAGTAAAGGACGACCTCTAGCCTGATGGATACTGTACACCTTTCAGTCTGCTGACAGACACATGCATATCAACATACACACAAACGTACACACACGCGCACACACAGACACACACACACAGTTAGACACATACTTTGACATACACTTTGACGTTAAAACACACACATTGACACCAAAAAACAAACAAAGGGATAGAGAGGGAGGGAGCTGGAGAGAGAGAGAGAGAGAGGGGTTAGTGACAGAGGAGAAGGATAAATAGGAGAGATAAAGCGAAAGGTGTCAGAGTTGCCTATAGGATGAGAGGATTCACTGCTTCTTTCTCTTTGTGTTCCTGTGTAACTCTACAGCCCACATACCAATGCCCTCTGTCTCAGTCTCTCTCGCTCTGTCTCGAAGGTTCTCCCTGTCACCTCCTCCTCTCTTAGTCTCCCTCACTCCTTCTGTCTAGGTAATTCTCTCTGACACCTCTCGCTGTGTCTCTCCCTCTATTTATCCTTCTCCTCTGGCACTAACCCCTCTCTTCCTCCCTCTGTTTGTTTTTCTGTGCAAGTGTATGTGTGTTAGGGTTTAATGCAGGTAACCGGTATCCCGGTATCAGACCGGTATGTCTGTCTATCCTCTCCCTCTCCCTCAGTAAATCACAGGGGAGTCAGAAGAGCTTAGCAGGAGAGGTTGTTGTCATGTTTGAAGGGTTGTAGTCCTGTTTGAAGGGTTTAGGGCAGGGTTCTTCAATTCCGGTCCTGGAGGGCCGAAACACTTCTGTTTTTTATTTCTACCTGGTAGTTAGTTGCACTCACCTGGTGTCCCAGGTCTGAATTAGCCCCTGATTAGAAGGAGAGGATGAAAAACAGAGGTGATTCGGTCCTCCAGGACCGGAATTGAAGAACCCTGGTTTAGGGAAAGGTTAAGGTCTGGTGAGCGAATTTACCGGTATGTCTGCTAAATGGGTAGGTTGTAGTCCTGTGGTACAGTTATAACTGGCAGTGGTGAGGGGATGATCTGGTAGGCTTTGTGGTGGGAGTGTAAGTGAGGAATTGTGAGGTGTCGAGAGTGGGAAGAGGTGGTAGCCCTGTTGGTGAGGCTTGGGAGTGGTGTGGAGGTGGAGGAGGAGGTATTATGGCGATTCTGTGGATGAATGTCTCTCTTCCTCCTGGGCTAGAACAGCAGCAGAAACCTGAGAGGATTGATCAGGTTGGGAGGGAGGTAGGAGGAGAGGGGAGAGACAGATAGATAGATAGCGAAACTCCCTCACAGTTCTGGTGACAACCCCCTGCCTCCTAGTTCAAAGACATAGCTAAGTATTTTAGTCCCAGTTTCGGTAGGCATGTACGTTTGTGTGCAAGAGCTTACATCCGTGCATGCATGAGGTTGGGTTTCAAAGTGCGGTTCGAACTGCTCTTGTGGTTGTTTTCCCACAGAGTGTGTGATACACCAGTATTTAGAGTAGTGAGAGAAGAGTGATATCTTTTGACAGGTTTCCAGTTACAAAGCTTTAAGTTCACATTATCCATGTATGGAACAGCCAACTCAACTACAGTGGTCCTCTGTAGCTCAATTGGTAGAGCATGGCGCTTGTAACGCCAGGGTAGTGGGTTCGATCCCCGGGACCACCCATACGTAAAAATGTATGCACACATGACTGTAAGTCGCTTTGGATAAAAGTGTTTGCTAAATGGCATATTATTATTATCATAGAGTAATAATGAATATTGTAGGATAGCATAAAGTTATAGCAGTGGAATAGCCTGTATGTATATGTGAAAGTAGTAAGAGTATTCTAGCTGAAGTTTGGTGGAGAGAGAGTCATGGCTACAGCCATGCGGTTTTGTTCTGGTCAACCACAGCTCTGGCTCTCATTGGACCATTCTCAGGAAAGAATTCTGCTCTCTGAGGCCTAGGTCCCGCCCCCTCTGAGCCCGGGGTGCGTTGGAACAGAACGGCATTCCCTCTGCACACACACACAGGCAGGGGGAAAGTGTGTATGTGTGAGGGAGAGAGTGACATTGTGTGTGAGAGGGAAGGAGAGAAAGAGAGTGACCGAAGCGTTTAGGGACAATTCAAGATTTACTGAAGGGGGGCTGATCCAACTCAAAGCACCTCCACAACGTGTAATATGTTACCGTGAACACTGCAGCAAAAGCGAACTCCTTCCTCTGATACAAAATGTTGAGTTTTCCCGGTAAACTGTGAAGCACTGGGGAAGCTGTGAAGACAGCTGTAGACTATTGTTAATGAGTATGTTATTAAATGTGAATGTTTACTGCTTTTCATTAAATCATGTATGGCTACAAATATTGTATATACATTCCTTGATATGGGCAGAATATTGTAGCCTAGGCCTATATAAAGTTGTTCGTATGCGCAGAATGTTGTATATAAATTCGTTCATATGGTTACATAAAGGCTGAAGGCTAAAAATAGCCAATAGCCTATCTAGTTTCTACAATGTATTTTCGTTTTAAAGAATGCATTATAATTTTATATAGTTTTTACATTATCCACTAACACCAACCATTCACTATAGAACATTTAATTATCAATGGAAAAGCTTAGCAAAATACAAAAAAGATTGGTGCAAAAACAAGTAGGCCTAAAACATTTATTTCAAATAACCAAAACATACCAAAAAATAATAATAGGTTACATGAATGCAGGGCCATAAAAACAAGTTCAGGAAGAAATCTTCCAAGAATGTGCTTGGTGTTCTGGTTTCAAAAGTATTTGGGAGTCATTTGGTGAGGAGCTTGGAGCTTGGCGTCGGGTAAGTTTGGCTTTATACATAGCTTGGGCTTTGTCGAGTAAGGCTTAAACTATGTATTTAGATTGTAGTTAGGTATTGTAGGTAGGTATCGTGGGTTGTTGTAGGTAGTTATTGTATGTAATTATTGTAGGTTAGTGTTGTATTCGGCGGTGCCGGGTGTAGCACAAAGCTAGCTAGCTAGCTAACTCACCACCTGGACTAGCTGGCGAGTAGCTATTAGCAACGGTATAGTTGTTTCACGCCTGAGAGTGCCTGTAATTACGCCAGCTGGCTGCCTACAATAATTACATACAATAATTGCCTACCATTCAGCTGTTTTCTAACCTCATTGTCTGAACCGTTAACGTTAGGCAGCAAGTGGCTACTGTGCTCGAAAATTAGCAAGCTTGTTGCAACCTGGATAGCTACTTGTAAACAATAGCTGGAACGACCGAGCGAACAGACGCGAACTGGCTGAGTCAATTCAGTGGCTAGCTTTGCACTTGGCTAGCTAACAGTAGCTGCTAGGGGTAAGTCATAACCTACACTTGTGTTTTGTTTTTTACATATTGATAGCCCGAGTCGCTCAAGGATTTCGGGACATGGGTGACTAGTTAACATTAGTTTGGCTCTCTCTGTGTGTTCGTGTCGTGAAAGGAGGGGTTCTTCTTTGTCTGAAAGCAATGGCTAGCTAGTTTGCTAACTATTCTAGCTAACTAACTGGCTGAACAAGTTGACGACGGACTCGCTCAAGCTGTCGGGACTAACCCACAACGTTAGACACGGACGATCTGCTTGTGTGTTGATACACTGGTGGTTGTTGTGGCTGAGTATTGGCGCTAAACCCTGCTGTTGGAGACCGGCATGCTAGCTGGCTGTGGCGTCTTATGACGAGGTGCCCGGACGTTTTTCACGGAATAATACTGCACCTAGTTAGCTAGCTGAATAAACTAGGTTAGTCTATTCCTATAAAACATTGAACCGCTGTAGTTTACAACAATTATAGTTTCTGAGGTGGAAGTTGGGAGAGTTATATTTGGGAGTTGTGGTGAGGGAGGACCCGCTCTCTCCTTTCCCAGATGTTTAGTTCATTTTATTCCGATCTCCTCTGCATTATTGTAGCCATCTGCTGCAGCCTGTCAACTATGCCTCTGCCTATCCCTGTTCTCTCCTCTCCGCACAGGCTACACAAACGCCTCACACCGCGTGGCTGCTGCCTCTCTAACCTGGTGGTCCCTGCACGCACGACCCACGTGGAGTTCCAGGTCTCAGGCAGCCTCTGGAACTGCCGTTCTGCTGCCAACAAGGCAGACTTCATCCCAGCCTATGCTACCCTCCAGTCCCTCGACTTCTTGGCACTGACGGAAACATGGATTACCACTGAAAACACTGCTACTCCTGCTGCTCTCTCCTCGTCTGAAAATGTGTTCTCGCATACCCCGAGAGCATCTGGTCAGCAGTGTGGTGGCACAGGAATCCTCATCTCTCCCAAGTGGACATTCTCAAGTTTTCCCCTGACCCATCTGTCTGTCTCCTCATTTGAATTCCATGCTGTCACAGTCACTAGCCCATTTAAGCTTAATATCCTTGTCATCTATCGCCCTCCAGGTTCCCTTGGAGAGTTCATCAATGAGCTTGACGCCTTGATAAGTTCCTTTTCTGAGGATGGCTCACCCCTCACAGTTCTGAGGGATTTCAACCTCCCTACGTCTACATTTGACTCATTTCTCTCTGCCTCCTTCTTTCCACTCCTCTCCTCTTTTGACCTCACCCTCTCACCGTCCCCCCCTACTCACAAGGCAGGCAATACGCTTGACCTCATCTTTACTAGATGCTGTTCTTCTACTAATCTCACTGCAACTCCCCTCCAAGTCTCCGACCACTACTTTGTATCCTTTTCTCTCTCCCTCTCCTCCAACACTACACACTCTGCCCCTACACAGATGGTAATGCGCCGTCGCAACCTTCGCTCTCTCTCTCCCGCTACTCTCTCCTCTTCCATCCTATCATCTCTTCCCTCTGCTCAATCGTTCTCCCTCCAATCTCCTGATTCTGGCTCCTCAACCCTCCTGTCCTCCCTTTCTGCATCCTTTGACTCTCTATGTCCCCAATCCTCCCGGCCGGCTCGGTCCTCCCCTCCAGCTCCGTGGCTTGATGACTCATTGCGAGCTCACAGAACAGAGCTCCGGGCAGCTGAGCGGAAATGGAAGAAAACTAGACTCCCTGCTGACCTGGCATCTTTTCACTCCCTCCTCTCTACATTTTCTTCATCTGTTTCTGCTGCTAAGGCCACTTTCTACCACTCTAAATTCCAAGCATCCGCCTCTAACCCTAGGAAGCTCTTTGCCACATTCTCCTCCCTCTCTGTGGATGACTTCGTCAACCATTTTGAAAAGAAGGTTGACGACATCCGATCCTCGTTTGTTAAGTCAAATGACACTGCTGGTCCTGCTCACACTGCCCTACCCTATGCCTTGACTTCTTTCTCCCCTCTCTCTCCAGATAAAATCTCGCGACTTGTGACGGCAGGCCGCCCAACAACCTGCCCGCTTGACCCTATCCCCTCCTCTCTTCTCCAGACCATCTCCGGTGACCTTCTCCCTTACCTCACCTCGCTGATCAACTCATCCTTGACCGCTGGCTATGTCCGTTCCGTCTTCAAGAGAGCGAGAGTTGCACCCCTTCTCAAAAAACCAACACTCGATCCCTCTGATGTCAACAACTACAGACCAGTATCCCTTCTTTCTTTTCTCTCCAAAACTATTGAGCGTGCCGTCTTTAGCCAACTCTCTTGCTATCTCTCTCAGAATGACCTTCTTGATCCAAACCAGTCAGGTTTCAAGACTGGTCATTCAACTGAGACTGCTCTTCTCTGTGTCACAGAGGCTCTCCGCACTGCTAAAGCTAACTCTTTCTCCTCTGCTCTTGTCCTTCTAGACCTGTCTGCTGCCTTTGATACTGTGAACCATCAGATCCTCCTCTCCACCCTCTCCGAGCTGGGCATCTCCGGCGCGGCTCACTCTTGGATTGCGTCCTACCTGACCGGTCGCTCCTACCAAGTGGCGTGGCGAGAAGCTGTCTCCGCACCACGTGTTCTCACCACTGGTGTCCCCCAGGGCTCAGTTCTAGGCCCTCTCCTATTCTCGCTATACACCAAGTCACTTGGCTCTGTCATATCCTCACATGGCCTCTCCTATCATTGCTACGCTGACGACACACAACTAATCTTCTCCTTTCCCCCTTCTGATAACCAGGTGGCGAATCGCATCTCTGCATGTCTGGCAGACATATCAGTATGGATGATGGATCACCACCTCAAGCTGAACCTCGGCAAGACGGAGCTGCTCTTCCTCCCGGGGAAGGACTGCCCGTTCCATGATCTCGCCATCACGGTTGACAACTCCGTTGTGTCCTCCTCCCAGAGTGCGAAGAGCCATGGCGTGACCCTGGACAACACCCTGTCGTTCTCCGCTAACATCAAGGCGGTGACCCGATCCTGTAGGTTCATGCTCTACAACATTCGGAGAGTACGACCCTGCCTTACACAGGAAGCGGCACAGGTCCTAATACAGGCACTTGTCATCTCCCGTCTGGATTACTGCAACTCGCTGTTGGCTGGGCTCCCTGCCTGTGCCATTAAACCCCTACAACTCATCCAGAATGCCGCAGCCCGTCTGGTGTTCAACCTTCCCAAGTTCTCTCACGTCACCCCGCTCCTCCGCACACTCCACTGGCTTCCAGTTGAAGCTCGCATCTGCTACAAGACCATGGTGCTTGCCTACGGAGCTGTGAGGGGAACGGCACCTCCGTACCTTCAGGCTCTGATCAGTCCCTACACCCAAACGAGGGCACTGCGTTCATCCACCTCTGGCCTGCTGGCTCCCCTATCTCTGCGGAAGCATAGTTCCCGCTCAGCCCAGTCAAAACTGTTCGCTGCTCTGGCACCCCAATGGTGGAACAAGCTCCCTCACGACGCCAGGACAGCGGAGTCACTCACCAACTTCCGGAGACATTTGAAACCCCACCTCTTTAAGGAATACCTGGGATAGGATAACGTAATCCTTCTACCCCCCCTTATCCCCCCCCCACCCCGAAAAAAAAAAACATATTGTAAAGTGGTTATCCCACTGGGTATAAGGTGAATGCACCAATTTGTAAGTCGCTCTGGATAACAGCGTCTGCTAAATGACGTAAATGTAATATGGACTTGGTCTTTTACCAAATAGGGCTATCTTCTGTATACTCCCCCTACCTTGTCACAACACAACTGATTGGCTCACACATTAAGAAGGAAATAAATTCCACAAATTAACTTTTAAGAAGGCACACCTGTCAATTGAGATGCATTCCAGGTGACTACCTCATGAAGCTGGTTGAGAGAATGCCAAGAGTGTGCAAAGCTGTCATCAAGATAAAGAGTGGCTATTTGAAGAATGTCAAATATAAAATATTTTTTCCTTTGTTTAACACTTTTTTGGTTACTACATGATTCCATTTGTGTTATTTCATAGTTTTAATGTTTTCACTATTATTCTACAATGTAAAAAATAAAGAAAAACCCTTGAATGAGTAGGTGTCCAAACTTTTGACTGGTAGTGTAGAATGAATTAAAAGTTATAGAGCCATTACTAGTTCATAAACCTACCTAGATACCTCTTTATGAAGAAATGTGAACAAACATCCACATCGTAATATTTTGTTGAGGGATATGACTACACAAATGACTCACAAAAGAACAGAGATCATGATTCTTAATTTATTGAAAAGATCAGGTCGCTTCAGCTCTCAAATAATACTTCTCAAAAAACAAAGTACATTAGAATCTGATACTGCGATCAGAAATAATCACTTTGGCACTTTCTGGAGCTACAGTTATCCCTATCGGTCAACATTTCCAAAAGGCAAATAAAATGTCCATAATAAATACCCCAAAAGACAACTACTTTTTTATGTCCCTTTCCTCTCTGAGTGAACAGTAATGGTCATAGAGGCCAGATACAGATTGACTTTGCCTTGAAATACACAAGTACTGTATATAGGCGGCCATGTTGGATTAAGACTTCAAATGAAGTGAGCAGCAACAATGGGAGGTCTACTACACTAATGTTAACTGTGAAGAAATCATATATTCTGTCATGACAAAACACTGCTTCTCTATACAAAACATTCCCATGTTTCCACAGGGATCATGGGAATATAAACCACCTTTACACCTTAAAATACATGTAATATAAAACCCATGCAAAAATGATTAAACATTTGGCAGATCAATATTGAGACTCAGGAATGAATGACACAATACGCCGATGTGAGTGACTGCATCTGATCATACAAATTGAAATGTTATGGCTGCTGCATCTTAACTGTTCTTAGTACACACACACTCATGCCCAGGTAATATCATACGGAAAAAGAAAGATGAATGGAAAGAGACAAATAAGAACAGTCTGATGTTCTTGCACTGTCCACACACAATCATACAAAGGCTGTTTGCAATGAGAAGACACCAAACAAAACACAGACAGACCGTGTGTTTGATGTGCTGTGAGCTGCTTGGGAAGCAGTCCCTGGGTGCATGCTCCGGCCATGATGATAGCTCTAGGAGGAAGATGCCTGTGTGCTGAAGTGCATGGCACTATAGGACTCTGGTGGCACAGGGGCAATGGTGAAGATAGGCAGAGTACCAACCTAGAGCTAAAACCATCAGGAAAAGACCTAGGAGGCAGTGTAGACAACTTAAAAGGTAGACTCAGCGTCATGACATTGCCACGAGCAGCTCAGCAAAAATGATGATAAGTGCAGTGCAAGACTTTCTCCCCCCCCCCCCCCCCCCCTTTACTCCACCCCCCCCCCCCCCACCCCCCCCACCCCCCCAAAAAAAAAAATATATAAAAAAAATATAAAAAACATTGTAAAGTGGTTATCCCACTGGCTATAAGGTGAATGCACCTATTGATGTGTCATGAAGAAGTGTCGAAGTAGGCTAGGGGCACATTTTTCTCAGATGGATTTTGGAGTATACACAACTGCAACTTGAAAGTGTAGGCAACGCTCTTCAGGTAAGACTCCAGCCATTCAGTCGTGGTGTACTTCTGAACCAGTGACTTCAGATCTTTCTGTTCCTTGTGGTAGTGGGGTCTTTGCCGTGGCGGAGAAACGCCAGCAAGTTGCTGCTCCGTTCTCCTTTCGCCTCTTTGCTGCTGTCATTGCAATGCCTCAATTAACTTCCAAATGGTGGGGTGGGTAGCGACAAGATTCGCCAAGTCTTGCAGGACAGCATCATATCAGTTCCATAATCCCCCCCCCCCCCCCAAAAAATAAAAAATAATAAAAAATAAAAAAAAGAGATAGAAGCAGATTAGCAACCATATTATTGGCCTTGGGCATGCTGTCATCAATAATAAGAATAAGAATAATAGTATTATGTTAAACAAGACAGTTGATGTTCCAGGCGCTGAAAGAACTGCGTATCCTGCATAATTTGGAGATAACCCCGTCAGTGAGCGTTACAGTATGTGACCTCTGCACTTCCAGAATAACTTATTTGCAGTCTGTCATTCCCGTCTGTAGGTATAGCCTTCATGCGGCAGGATATTTTTGGGAAACACAGAGACGATAAATTAAGTTAGGGACGTCACCAGGACCTTGGATAGGTGAGTGCCACTGGAAAGTTTGTGGGCTATAATTTCCTCCTCATATTGTAGGCCTACCATCTGTGTATACACTCTTTTCATATTACTGTAATGTCTCCAGTCATATAAAATGATGTAGAATTGCAGGAAATTATTTTAGAAAAGGCAATGATGATTTGCTGTACCCCGTCAGCCCCTGGTCTTCAGGGCTGAGCCCCTGGTTATGAAACTCTGGTGATGTCTCTGTTGCTTGTTTTGACCTCCTCTAAGAAAAATGAATGCAGAGGGTAGCAGTGCAAAATTGTTTTAAGCAGAATATTTGGATGATTAGCATATGAAGGACTTGCAATTCGATTGATGGACAATCGAAGCCATCCATCCAACCCATTTATTCAGATCTGGCAGTTAAAATCTCTATAGTCATGTGACAGAGTCTTTTTAAATTGAAACGTCCAAATGTCAGCCTTTTACCAGATCCATTTTTTTCGCATGGAATATTCTATTTTCATAAGTGATAAAAATTCGGATTGATATGCATGATTTAACGAAAAGCAGCAAACAGACACAACATTGTTTCAAATTCTTTCATAAAAGACTCATAAACAGAAACAGGCAATAGGCTATACAGCTGGCTTCACAGCTTTCCTGACAGATAGGCCTACAAGGAAACTCGACATATTGTATCTCGACAACGTTGATTGTGCGAGGGGTTCTATGCGCTGTGTAGTACCTAACACAAAAAGTTTTGCTCTACAAAAAGACAAGTAAGCGATCAAGGTGTCATAAAAAAATGTACGCCCCTCCCCAACGTTAAAATATTTTCACATGACCCTCCCCTTGTACTGTAAAATAATTGCACACCCTCCCCCCTCATAGGATTAACTCAAAATAATGTTTATGACTACAAATAACAATAACTGTAGTAACCCTGTGTTTATAAATGTGGATATCGACTTTTCAACTTTAGCATGCTTATGTTGCACAGTCAATGCCACACAGGGCTACGGACCAGAACGTTGAGGGTTCGCCGACCACCACAGACAAGCTCACTCTCCCTGCCTGCTTCATTAGGCCTACATTACGATCATCTAGGGGGAAATCAGATTTTGTAGCCATATTTATAATTATTTAAAATATATTCAAATAATTTTCCACCAACAGATTTCTGTGCCAATGCACCCTACAACCAATAAACAATGCATACCGTCTTCAGGCGCTTCAATATCATGGTTTGCATTTTCAACACCACAATAAATACACTATTTCAATCGCGACAAACAGAAAACACATCCCTCCCTACCTTGTAGGCCTATGCAGAATCGAAGGATTGGCTTGAAAAACTCAGAATGTCATTCAACTTTTTCCATTCATCAAATGGCCACTGCACAGTTTGGATTGATTGATTTGATTTGTCAGTTAAAAAAATACACATACAGTGCCTTCAGAGAGTATTCACACCCTTTGACTTTGTCCACATTTTGCTGTGTTACAGCCTGAATTTAAAATAGATTAAATTGAGATATTTTGTCACTGGCCTACACGAATACCCCATAATGTCAAAGTGGAATTATGTTTTTCAAAATTGTTACGAATTAATTACAAATGATACGCTGAGATGTCTTGAGTCAATAAGTATTCAACTGCTTTGTTATGGCAAGCCTAAATAAGTTCAGGAGTAAAGAAATTCTTAACAAGTCACATAATAACTTGTATGGATTCACTCTGTGTGCAATAATAGTGTTTAACATGATTTTAATGACTACCTCATCTCTGTACCCCACACATACAATTATCTATAAGATCCCTCAGTTCAGCAGTGAATTTCAAACACAAATTAAACCACAAAGACCAGGGAGGTTTTCCAATGACTCGCAAAGAAGGGCACCTATTGGTAGATGGGTAAAAGTAATTTCCCTTTGTGCATGTTGAAGTTATTAATTACACTTTGGATGGTGTATCAATACACCCAGTCACTACAAAGATATAGGCGTTCTTCCTAACTCAGTTGCCGGAGAGGAAGGAAACCGCTCAGGGATTTCACCATGAGGCCAATGGTGACTTTAAAACAGTTAGAGAGTTTAATGGCTGTGATTGGAGAAAACTGAGGATGGATCAATGCCACAATACTAACCTAATTGACAGAGTGAAAAGAAGGAAGCCTGTACAGAATAAAAAATATTCCAAAATATGCATCCTGTTTGCAACAAGGCACTAAAGTAATAATGCTAAAAAATGTGGTAAAGCAAATAATTTTTTCCCTGAATACAAAGTGTTATGTTTGGGGCAAATCCAATACAACACATTAATGAGTACCACTCTCTATATTTTCAATCTGCTTTCCACCAGACAATGGGAGAGGAATTCACCTTTCAGCAGGACAATAACCTAAAACACAACACCAAATCTACACTGGAGTTGCTTACAAAGAAGACAGTGAATGAATGGCTGAGTTACAGTTTTGACTTAAATCTGCTTGAAAATCTAAGTCAAAAGCTTGAAGAATTTTGAAAAGAATAATGGGCAGGCAGACATTGTACAATCTAGGTGCGCAAAACTCTTAGAGACCTACCCAGAAAGACTCACAGCTGTAATCACTGCCAAAGTTGATTCTAACATGTATTGACTCAAGGGTGTGAATACTTATGTAAATGAGATATTTGCAAAAATGTATTAAAACATGTTTTCACTTTGTCATTATGGGGTATTGTGTAGCTGGGTGAGAGAAAAAATATATATTTTGTATTACATTTTGAATTCAGGCTGTAACACAAGAACATATGGAATAAGTCAAGGGTTTGAATACTTTCTGAAGGCACTGTATATTGTAATGGACACATATGATGTGTGTAAAATACTTTTTTAAAGGTTGTACTGATTATGATGAGCTAATGCTAAGCTATTTGCCGGCTATGTGTGGAGCCATGTTTATTCACATCATTCAATGCATTCTGGGTGTCAAGTAAATGTCTGTCAGACCAAAGATGTTAAATACAAAAAACATGGCAGCGCGCAATCTTTACTCAGCTCAAGGACTAATGTAGCCAACTTTTTCCAATTTGGATGAGAATTGTCTTATGCTGTCGCTACTTCTGTGAATGTCTGAAAATTGTAACCCAAAATAAACTGCTCACATTGAGGACATAATATTGTAAAGACTGTGTTTATGCTAAATGTTTCTGTGAAAAGAACTGTGTGGCCAGCTCAAACGCTGACTGTTGCGTCAATCGTAACTAGACATTCTAATGAAGTGTTATAATCACACCAGTTTGCTCGTCCGCTGCAGGGACCACTGTAGAATGATCACACCCGTGTGTTCGTACTTGTCAAATGGTTAAATGCTCATGAAAGTGCAGTAAATGTGTACCTGTTTCAAAAATATATTGTTCAAAACCAGCTGTTCAATTTGTTACTTACTACTCTGCCCCTCAGTGACTGCCAGCAGCATCATCTCCTCCTCCGTGGGCGCATAGGCCATGCAAACATTGCTTCAAGTTTTTTGCCAGATAGTTGCTATGAGTGGGAACTGCCCCGATGAAATCGTAGGATTTCATAGCATAAATTATAACAGCACAAAGTAAATGGACCGTTCTGGGGTGCTCAAATGAGCGTCCGTTCAGTCAGAACTTCTGGGTCTGCTCTAGTCTCCACCTCCCAATGAATCTCTCCCGCCAGACGGCTTACTTCCGATTCGATCTGCTCTATCAGGTACAGATGGCACTAAACCAAAAAGCAAATTGTAATTAACTTGTAAATGGGATCCTTGGATCTGATAAACCGGACAACTACATCCAACAAGAGTCAAAGGACAGAGGGATGCACTAGCTGGAACCTTTTCATAGTGGATCTGGTAGGACAAATAAGTTCTGTGTATGTTTTATGTGACGTTGATGGAATATTCTCCTAACCCTCAGAAAACTGGACACAGGAAGGTTCTTGCAATGTTCTCATTTAACATGTCCAGAACATTAATATCTTATATTCTGAGAACATGGTAACCATGTTCCTTGTATGTTTGGTGGGACATTGATGGACAGAAAACTGGACACATCAATGTTTTTGGCACATTCCCATGAAATGCGACTAGAACATTAATATCTTAAGTTCTGAGGACATGGTAACCACATTCTGGGTAAGTTATTTTTGACATTAAGGCAATGGTTAAGGGAATGTTCTCTAAAGTTGTGGGAACATTTGTTTTTACCTGGGAGGAGACTTTTGAAGCAGCCTAATCAGATGAAAACATTGTGACTGATTGTGTTTATGCCACATATAAAAGGTAATACATTTTAAAAGTTAAATGACAAATATTTAGGCTATATTGAAGCATTAGGTTCTAAGTGCATGAGGAATAGCCGTTCTGATTGGTCCTGAATAACTGGACCTGCCGGAAGCATATGTGGCCACATTATTATAGGACGATTTGGGAGAATGATGATCTGCAACAGACAGTAAAAATACAGCCAGACTGGTGTGCAACTGTGCCTAGACCTTATAAACTGTTCAGAGTAGACCCACAACTGATCCAAATGGAATGAAACATTCAAATCACAGGGCTTTTTCGAAGTTATTCAAATGACATTTTACTGCAGCCTAAAGTAGAATTTTGTACCCAATTGAAAACAATAATGTAAACCAGAGAAAAAACAAAAAGTTAGACAACCATCACCTATTTTGGATCAACCCCCAACCCAGTACATTTTCAATAATCCCTTAGTTCCAGGGATTGAAAGTGGGAAAGCAAGCAAGAGGGGATGAGGTAGGGAAAGAAAATTGAGAGAGAGAGAGAGAGAGAGAGAGAGAGAGAGAGAGAGAGAGAGAGAGAGAGAGAGAGAGAGAGAGAGAGAGAGAGAGAGAGAGAGAGAGAGAGAGAGAGAGAGAGAGAGAGAGAGAGAGAGAGAGAGAGAGAGAGAGAGAGAGAGAGAGAGAGAGAGAGAGAGAGAGAGAGAGAGACTAAGTATGGGGAGGACCTGAACTCGGTGCTTGGAGTCAATGCCCCTACTGGAGTCCACCAGGCTACTCTCACACACTCCCTCAGACCTCTTCAGCTACTGCAGCTGAGTGAGTGGAGTGGAGAGCCGAGGCAGAAACAGAGTGAGAGGGGGAGAAGGGAGGGGAAATCGTTCCTTGTTACTACTTGTTGCTCTTGCCTTTCCGTGCGGAGCGTTGAGGATGATATTCCCTGTGTTTTCCTGGCTGGAGTGGGAGCTTGTCTGAGGTAAGAACCTCGCCGCTTTTACCCTTTACTGCTGTTGTTTCTCTGGGTGAGAGGGAAGGAGAGATGGAAGAAACAATAGATAAAACGGGGTAGTGTTTCAATCCAGAGTTTGAGGGGGTTTCTGTGGGAATGCTGGCTTTGTGGAGCGGGGGAAGAGAGGGAGGTGTGGAGGGAAGTGTTTCATGTGCCAGAGAGAACAGAGCTACACTCTGAGTAAAGCAGAAAACAGAGAGCCCTCACTGAATGAACAGACTGGCCCCTCTGTAAGAAAAGACAGAGTGAAAAAACAGAGGGAGAAAAAGACTGAAAGACTTAAAGGGTCTGTTACATGTGTTTAACAACTCTCAGTTCTCTTAGTTGGACAAAACATGAGGAGTGAAACACTAAGCGGATAGTGGAAAATCTAGCTCAGCTCTCTCTCTCTATTTTGTCTATGCTGTGTTTCTCCATGCTGTCTCTAGTCTCCAGTTCTCTAATTAATGTTGTTCTCTCTCGCTGGTGTGTTGTTCTGGATATCACCAGTTCTCTAATTAATGTTGCTCTCTCTCTGGTGTGTGTTTCTGGGTAGCGCTGTGTGGTTCAAGACTGCTCCCTGTTTATAATCTGAAGTGTGGAGTCACATTTCAACACAGTGCAGTGAGGAGGGAAGAGAGTAGTTAACTACTTTAGCAGTCTCGTCTCCACATTTATCAAGCCTGCAGGATTACTGTGTCTACTGCTTGCCTACAAGCAGAGGCTGTTTCCCTGACTACTGTAGATAACTCATATAATCATATACGCTACCGCTACTATTTTATTATTATTTTTCTTGCTGCCTAGTCACTTTACCCCTACCTACATGTACATATCTACCTCAACTACCACCGTATCCCTGCTCATTGATATGGTACGGATGCTGACCATATGTAGCTTACATTCTTGTGTGTTTTATTTCCTGCTCGCTTTTATTTCTATCTGGCCTAGTGTTGAAAGTTGGATTTTCTATTTCGCACCTTTGATATTGAACACAGCATTGTTGAGGAAGAGCTTGTAAGTAAGCATTTTGCTGTGCGGTTTACACCTGTTGTATTCTGCTCATGTGACAAATAAACTACCATGTAGCACTAACTCATTTTAGCATGTAGCACTAACTCATTTTAGCATGTAGCACTAACTCATTTTAGCATGTAGCACTAACTAATTGTAGCATGTAGCTCGTCATCATGTCTCTCTTTACAACTGTTAATTTGTTACAACCCCTCAACCCAAACACTAGATCATCAACCCAACCAGCATGAAAGTACTGTAATCTCAGTAATGACAGTATTTCTGATTGACAGAAATATAATTTTGGTGTTTAGCATGTCATTCACAGCAAATGCAAACACTCTTGTGACATTCACAGCTTTTGACATTCAGCATAAGTAGCCTATTTACATCAAAAGTAATTATAAGCTTTGATATCATGTGTTGTATACCATTTGAGGACTTATCAAGCCTTTATACTGTATCATGTGGCAAGGATTTTAGCCACCCTAGTCTAGTTGTCATGGTGATATATTCTGTCCATTTCAGTCCTTGTCTAGTATACTCTAGTTATTGTTGTGATACTGTATGTTCTCCGACCCTGTCTCTCGGCCAGCGCTGGTCAGGGACGGGCGGTTGGTTGTTATTGTTGTCCTATTAGAAGCCGGGAAGGGAAGGGAAGGAAGTGGCCTTGGAGCGGCCAGCCAGCCGGAGGAGAGGGATTACCGGGACCGCCGAGCGGGAATTATGGAATTACAGAACAGCGTTCCTGAGGTGATGGAAATCAGTGGAGTGAATGGGACTGTAGCGGAACATCTGATATAGATCTGGCGTTACTCCTAGTGAGGTGGAACTGAAGGCTACAGAACACAGACTTGGGAGATATGGTCTGATACACTATATCCTCTGGAGAAACACTCAGCATGGCTACATCCTGTAAGGATCAACAACAGAGGAATCAGACTTAAATCATCTTACTTCAAAATTCACATTTCTATTAGCTGCTGTTTATCCAGATGTCACATCAAAGCCAATCAAGCTTTACTTAAAGTGCATTTAAAGGATCTCAATAAACACTTTTTTGTTCTTTAAAATCGAAACAGTCAAATAAAATATGAATAAAGACTGCTCACCGCTGTCACAGATATAGCGTACTACTCTCAACAACCCATCTGTCCTTGCTTTTGTTCCATAGCTGACATGGAGGCACCAGGCAGTAAACTCTTAAGTGGTCTGACAGTGAAAGCGACAGATAAAGAATGGTTGATTGACTAGTCTGAGAATCTGCTTCACTGTTTGTCTAAGAAGAGGAGACGTAGCCACATAGCTCTCCTATCTCTTCCTTCTCTTTCATTCCACTTTCCCTTCATCCCCCTCTTCTCTCCCTCCCTCAGAGTACTATTGATGGGTTCCTAAGGAATGTCAGGTTAACTTCCTGTTGCCTGAGGATAGTGGAATCTATAATCTGGTGTTTGAACTTGTCTGGTAACCCTTGTTTTATGGTCTGTCTTATCTCCATACCAGTGGACCATTACGACTTACCATTGGTCAACATTATCAACATCATGTAATGGATTTACACATCAGATGTTTTATTGTATATAACGTACATAGATCTTACGGTATGTAGCGTAGTGAATGAAGTGGCCTTTTTTACTTCCTCTTTCCTTACCCAGACTTCCTTGCTGTGTTGATTGCGGGGTCTGTGACTTGGTGTGTATGTGTAGAGACATGTCAGGCGTGCTGCAGCCAGCTGCACCATTGTGAAACTGTGTGTCTCTTGCAATTTACTCTTGCTCCACAATGCTTTGTCTTGAACGTACTTGTTCGGGACATTGTGTGATGATCCGTGAGAAATGATAGATTAGATTTCTATCTAAATATGGAGAGAGTTTATTATCCATGAGACAAACATGTTAACTTTTCCCTAGAGGATCAGTAAGGATATAGAAAGATGTTGTGGGGGGGTTAGAATGTTGCTATAAAAGTGTTGGTGCTGTAGGTACACAGATGTGTGCTAATGTCCAGTGGAAAGTCACAACCTATGGTTGTTCACACAAAGAAAAAGGGTGATGGTTCTATGTGGAACCACAATGACACAAAGAACCCTTTGAGCTCTTCAATGGTTCTTTACAGTTCACAAAAGGGTTCTTTGCTCTTTTAGTGATAATTAAAATGTAGGGGAGGCGGCTCATTAGAATATTTTGGGGCGTGGTTTGCGCACAGCTCCTTTTTGTGTAACAGTGAATGAGAGTGTCATTCCAGTTTATTTAATGTGTGGTGTGATGCTGTTATCCATTATATAAGACTATGGTCAGTGATGGTGTCTTGTGAAAGACTCATGTACAGTCTTGTGTCAATTGAAAATGGTTGACTAAATCAGTCAGTGGGGCTCTCCTCAGGGACCCCCAGCTGTTTCAGAGGTAGCTCACTTGATTCAACTTGTCAATTAACACAATAATAACACCTATGGAATTTTGACAATATAATGACCTGAATAAAAAACCTTGTATGGTTCTTCAAAAGGATCTATAAAGAACGTTTCAGATTGAGAAAGGTTCTTTATTAGAACCATTGTCCATAAAGGTTCTATAAAGAACCATTAAAAAGGGTTGTAACCATAGCGGAACCTGTTTTTGGTGCTATATAGACTATGCTATATGGACACTGTGTTAACAAACCTCCAAACGAGCTTCAATGCCATACAACACTCCTTCAGTAGCCTCCAACTGCTCTTAAACACTAGTAAAACTAAATGCATGCTCTTCAATCGAACGCTGCTGGCACCCGCCCACCCGACTAGAATCACTACTCTCGACGGGTCTGACCTAGAGTATGTGGACAACTACAAAAACCTAGATGTCTGGTTAGACTGTAAACTCTCCTTCCAGAATCACATTAAGCATCTCCAATCCAAAGTTAAATCTAGAATCGGCTTCCTATTTCGCAACAAAGCCTCCTTCACTCATGCTGCCAAACATGCCCTCGTAAAACTGACTATCCTACCGATCCTTGACTTCGGCGATGTCATTTACAAAATAGCCTCCAACACTCTACTCAGCAAATTGGATGTAGTCCACCACAGTGCCATCCGTTTTGTCACCAAAGCCCCATATACTACCCACCACTGTGACCTGTATGCTCTTGTTGGCTGGTCCTCACTATATATTCGTCGCCAAACCCACTGGCTCCAGGCCATCTATAAATCACTGCTAGGCAAATCCCTGCCTTATCTTAGCTCATTGGTCACCATAGCAACACCCATCCGTAGTATGCGCTCCAGCAGGTATATCTCACTGGTCATCCCCAAAGCCAACACCTCCTTTGGCCACCATTCCTTCCAGTTCTCTGCTGCCAACGACTGGAACAAATTGCAAAAATCTCTGAAGCTGGAGACTCTTATCTCCCTCACTAACTTTAAGCATCAGTTGTCAGAGCACCTTACCGATCACTGCACCTGTACACAGCCCATCTGAAATTAGCCCACCCAACTACCTCATCCCCATATTGTTATTTATTTTGCTCATTTGCACCCCAGTATCTCTATTTGCACATAATCTCTCTATCATTCCAGTGTTAATACTAATTGTAATTATTTTGCACTATGGCCTATTTATTGCCTTACCTCCATAACTTGCTACATTTGCACACACTGTATATATATTTTCTGTTGTATTTTTGACTTTATGTTTTGTTTTACACTGCTTTGCTTTATCTTGGCCAGGTCGCAGTTGTAAATGAGAACTTGTTCTCAACTGGCTTACCTGGTTAAATAAAGGTGAAATAAAAAAATAAAATAAAAAAATAAAATAGAACCTTAGGAAAGGGTTCTTTATAGCACCGTACAGATTCCATTTTGAACCTTCAAAAAAGGGTTCTATATAGCACCAAAAAGGGTTCCGCTATGGTTACAAGCCAAAGAACCCCTATCTGGTACTATTTAGAACAAATCTTTTTTAGTGTGTTGGGTTGACACAAGTTTTATAGACAGGCTTCCATTTGGGCTGTGTGAATGGGGGCCCTTCCTCCCTCTTCCCCTCTGTCCCTCGACCTGGCCCCCTCAACAAAAGGTGTAATTGCTGCTGGTCGTAAACCACTGTGGAACAGAAAGAGAGCGGAGAGTGATGTACTGTGTGTACGGTGTCTGCTATAGAGAAGAGTATGTGTTTGTGTGTGTGCATGGCATTTGTTTGTGTATCTGTATGTGTGTGTGAAAGGGTGCTTTATGCAATGTTCGTGTGTGTCTGGTTCTATGATTGTGACTGAGAGTGTGTGTGTGTGTGTGGTGGTGTGTGTGTTTACACAAGAAGTTTGAGAGTCTGCGCTCCTCAATAAAATGATAAATTAGCTATTTCATACCCTTCTGCCCCATTTGACAGCAGCAACCTTAATGAACACTGTGTATCAACAGACTCATTGTCTTTCTTTTTTTAACTCAAAGGCCATGAACTCCTGAGCTGTGTGAAGTGGCATGTGTTATGGCTACTTTTCCTGATCTTGTGAGGGTATGTATTGGTCTAGTGTATTGGTCTAGTAGTGTGAATGCTGCCTCCAGGGAAAATGTTTATAATTTTTATTGATTTTGTTTACAGATGTAGGATCTTAATTTGATCACCCTGTTGCGGGAGAACCTTCCTGCAATGCAGGAAATTAAAAACTTCTAGTGTATTTGAGGTTTAAAAAAGATTTTCACATATGAATAATATATCAACCCCTACAAAAATGCACATTAATTATAATCCACGTAATAATTAACATTTCCTGTTACTGCAGGTTTATTTTCCTGCTGTCACAAACTGCCTCAAATTAAGATACTACATCTGTAAATATTATGGTGTGGGGTGCGACCACAGGTCGAGTCTAGCAGTCTTCAGGTCTCAGGCAAGGTTATGCATCACAAAAGCATGCTAAGTGCTGTAGTGTGTGTGTGTGTGTGTGTGTGTGTGTGTGTGTGTGTTTGTGTGTGTGTGTGTGTGTGTGTGTGTGTGTGTGTGTGTGTGTGTGTGTGTGTTTGTGTTTGTGTGTGTGTGTGTGTGTGTGTGTGTGTGTGGATGGTAAGGAATGCACCGGTGTTGTTGTGCCAGATGCATCATGCTGTGTTTGACATTTGTTTGGCTCTTTGACCTTGCCTCACTGTGGCTCACACACATACACACGCCCTTCTCCTGTGCAAGGGCCAATGTGAGATTGTTCTGGTGGAAAAACAGGAAAAGGCTAATGTAGACACACACGCACATGCACACACACACACACACACACACACACACACACACACACCTATAGATAGAGAAACGTAAAACAATGTCAGACACACACACACACAGTTTTAGATTTACTCACACACACATTTAATACATACATACATACAGTGGGGGAAAAAAGTATTTAGTCAGCCACCAATTGTGCAAGTTCTCCCACTTAAAAAGATGAGAGAGGCCTGTAAATTTCATCATAGGTACACGTCAACTATGACAGACAAATTGAGAATTTTTTTCTCCAGAAAATCACATTGTAGGATTTTTAATGAATTTATTTGCAAATTATGGTGGAAAATAAGTATTTGGTCACCTACAAACAAGCAAGATTTCTGGCTCTCACAGACCTGTAACTTATTCTTTAAGAGGCTCCTCTGTCCTCCACTCATTA
Organism: Coregonus lavaretus; assembly: GCF_964263955.1. NCBI lineage: Eukaryota > Metazoa > Chordata > Actinopteri > Salmoniformes > Salmonidae > Coregonus > Coregonus lavaretus. The sequence goes on from NC_140011.1 coordinate 11,560,120, forward strand.
CCTGTATTAATGGCACCTGTTTGAACTTGTTATCAGTATAAAAGACACCTGTCCACAACCTCAAACAGTCACACTCCAAACTCCACTATGGCCAAGACCAAAGAGCTGTCAAAGGACACCAGAAACAAAATTGTAGACCTGCACCAGGCTGGGAAGACTGAATCTGCAATAGGTAAGCAGCTTGGTTTGAAGAAATCAACTGTGGGAGCAATTATTAGGAAATGGAAGACATACAAGACCACTGATAATCTCCCTTGATCTGGGGCTCCACGCAAGATCTCACCCTGTGGGGTCAAAATGATCACAAGAACGGTGAGCAAAAATCCCAGAACCACACGGGGGGACCTAGTGAATGACCTGCAGAGAGCTGGGACCAAAGTAACAAAGCCTACCATCAGTAACACACTACGCCGCCAGGGACTCAAATCCTGCAGTACCAGACGTGTCCCCCTGCTTAAGCCAGTACATGTCCAGGCCCGTCTGAAGTTTGCTAGAGTGCATTTGGATGATCCAGAAGAGGATTGGGAGAATGTCATATGGTCAGATGAAACCAAAATATAACTTTTTGGTAAAATCTCAACTCGTCGTGTTTGGAGGACAAAGAATGCTGAGTTGCATCCAAAGAACACCATACCTACTGTGAAGCATGGGGGTGGAAACATCATGCTTTGGGGCTGTTTTTCTGCAAAGGGAACAGGACGACTGATCCGTGTAAAGGAAAGAATGAATGGGGCCATGTATCGTGAGATTTTGAGTGAAAACCTCCTTCCATCAGCAAGGGCATTGAAGATGAAACGTGGCTGGGTCTTTCAGCATGACAATGATCCCAAACACACCGCCCGGGCAACGAAGGAGTGGCTTCGTAAGAAGCATTTCAAGATCCTGTAGTGGCCTAGCCAGTCTCCAGATCTCAACCCCATAGAAAATCTTTGGAGGGAGTTGAAAGTCTGTGTTGCCCAGCGACAGCCCCAAAACATCACTGCTCTAGAGTAGATCTGCATGGAGGAATGGGCCAAAATACCAGCAACAGTGTGTGAAAACCTTGTGAAGACTTACAGAAAACGTTTGACCTGTGTCATTGCCAACAAAGGGTATATAACAAAGTATTGAGAAACTTTTGTTATTGACCAAATACTTATTTTCCACCATAATTTGCAAATAAATTCATTAAAAATCCTACAATGTGATTTTCTGGATTTTTTTTCCTCATTTTGTCTGTCATAGTTGACGTGTACCTATGATGAAAATTACAGGCCTCTCTCATCTTTTTAAGTGGGAGAACTTGCACAATTGGTGGCTGACTAAATACTTTTTTTCCCCACTGTACATACATAAAAATTTATATAAATAGGACCAGATAGGGATTCTTTGGCTTGTAACCATAGCAGAACCCTTTTTGGTGCTATATAGAACTCTTTTTTCAAAGTTTAATAAAGAACCATGCTCATAAGGTTCTAAATGGAACCTGTATGGTGCTATAAAGAACCCTTTCCTATGGTTCTATGAATAACCATTAAAACAGGTTCTATATAGCACCAAAAAAAGAGTTCTGCTATGGTTACAACCCTTTTTGGGGTTATATAGAACCCTTTTTTATGGTTCTTTATAGAACCTTCATGGAGAATGGTTCTATAAAGATTTGTAGTCCTTTTGAAGAACCACAGGTTTTTTACATTCTGGTCAGCCAAATTATATTGTTAAAATTCCGTAAGTGTTATTATTGTGTTAATTGACAAGTTGAATCATGTGAGGTTCCTCTGGAACAGCTGGGGGTCCCTGATGAGAGCATTGAGAACCACTGACTGATTTAGTCAACCACTTAAGACACAAGGCCATACGTGAGTCTTTCACAAGACACCGTCCCTGGCCAGAGTCATATACAGTGCCCTCCGTAATTATTAGGACAGTGAAGCATTTCTTCTTCTTTTGGCTCTATACTCGAAAGGTTTGGATTTGAAATCAAGCAATGACTGAGGTTAAAGTATAGTTAATTTGATTAATTCTAATTCATGTTTTTGCGCAATATTCTAAATACCTGTATCGCAAGAATCAAGGTTTTGTTATTTTTCATTTTTATGGCCGTTTATGTCCACTTGGTCTCGTCTCTTTCGCTCCTTCTGTGCTTATTCTGAGAAATAAGGTAGGCCACTTGATTTCAACATCTGTACAAGTGGACAGGCTAACATGCTTTTCAAACAGTCGGAGATGGACCGAAGTGGGTGTTCATAACAATTCAACTGTTATACCTTGTTAGCTAGCAAGTAGATCCAAATTGGTTAAACTTGAAATATGAAGATTAGCTGGCTAATCACTAGCACGTGGGCTTGGGAGATTGTTGATGAGATCTGTGTTCATTTTCTATAGCCTAATGCCTGCTACAAGAAGTGAGTCATTATTAGTTAATGAGCATTATGCATGGTTCTAGTTAAATTTGTAACAAAAAATTGCATTTTCATAGACAGACTTGAAAGCCAGATCAGTTATTATTGGAAAAAAAGCAGGTTAAACTATTTTGATACATTAATTATATTATTAGTGGGTCTTATGGTTGTGGAAGGCTTATATTTAGCCTAGGTATAACTTATTGCTGACTGTTTGAAATGCAGTGTATTTGACCTTGACTTGTCCAACAATGGTTATTTAGAGAAAACATAAAACAATAAATAAAAAATCAAGATATATAGCGTGAATCACTCATAAGTTTGAAGAAAATGTAGATCACCCAGCCCTACAGGGCTCTATTTATTATGTAATAGCATAACACAACACATAAGATAAACTCTAATGACAATCTCACTCACAGGTGCACAAAAAGAGCTGTGAGCTAAGAACCCTTTTGTGAACTGCAAAGAACCTTTGAAGAGCTGAACGGGTTATTTGAGTCATTATGGTTCCACATAGAACCATCACCCTTCCCAAAGAACCCTTGAGGAATCCTCATTTTTTTGTGTGTACTCTCTGTCCTTGTTTCACCTTAGTGAGGCTTATAATAAACTGTAGTGGTGAAAAGATTGAACCAGGTCCTGTACTGGTATAGAAGTGAGTCATAGTTCACTAGTCACAGGGAAGAGAGGGCTTCCTGAAATTGAGTGTAAACTAACTGGGTGAATTCTCCTTTCATGGCTTGGCAAGCATGGCATGACCCACTCTTTCTAATAGTCTGACACACACAGACACAGACACACACAGACACACGCACACGCACACACACACACACCTCCTATTCTTGTTTTGTGTGTATTTACTCTGTTTGGTTGGTTGGGGGGGGGGGGGGGGAACTGGGCTGACTATTGAACCTCTATTTTTCTCCAATAGAAAAAGAGCTGTTGACAGGGCTAACTGCCCCTGATGTCAAGCAGAACTAGTTGTGTGGCTGGCTGTAGATAGTCTCTGGAGGTTAGGGTTCAGAGGTCACATGCAGGAAATAGGGATTGTTTTTTACCACCCTGCCTTTCACACAGGGCTGTGTGTATGTGTGAGTGTGAGTATGAGTGTGTGTGTGTGTGTGTGTCTGAAATAGGGGTCGTTTTTTACGACCCTCCCTCCCAAACAGGGCTGTGTATTTGTGTGTGTGTGTATCTGAAATAGGGGGCGTTTTTTACGACCCTGTCTCTCACACAGGGCTGTGTGCGTGCGTGCGTGTGTGTTTGTGTGTTTGCGTGGGTTTGTGTGCGGCTATTCAGGGCATGAGATTTAGAGTCGAACACACAGAAGGAGAAATCTTATTTTTGACTGGGCAGTCTAGACACACTGTAGTCATGTGTGTATTCTTAGGAGTACACAGGAATACACAAACACTGTCCACCAGTACCCTCAGTAATGGAATATACACACTGGCCAGCACAGTCAGTAATGTCTGAAATGACAGTGTATAAGAGAGGCCACAATTGACAATGGGACATGGTAACTAACAAGCATTGGGACTTTGTTTCCATGGCAATGTTTGGGCAGCTGTTTGGAATGTCCAGGTGTTGGGGGGGGGTTATTTAGGGATGTTAGGGTGAGAGGAGGGGGAACCTTTGGGAGTGGAACACATTTTTTCCCTCTTTTCTGTTTCCTGCGCAGAACAAGTTGTCCTTACACAAGGATGTGTGTGTGTGTGTGTACATGTTTTCCTGTGTCTCTGTGTGTGTGCTTGCATATGCGTTTATGCGTGTGTGAGTGTGTGTGAAAGACAGAGCGATACACTCCCACGTGAGGAAGTAGGGTAATCCCGTATGGAATGTGTGTAGACATGTAGACGTGTCATAAATACATCATGAGCAAATGCCTTTGTACTTCAGGCAACTACACTCATTAAGCAGAAAATGTTCAAGGAAAGTTATCACTGATGTCATCATGCACAACAATTAAGCTGTAGAAATGATATATAGGTCTATTGGAAAAATATATTCACTCTCACAATATTTTCTCTATGATATCAGCTATGACAAGTATGCCCACTCAACACATCGGAATCCAAAAAAGTTGAAAGTGTTTGCTGTGGTATTCAATGCCCTTGCAAACTGACTTGAGTAGGAAGTGAAAAGGAAATCAAAACCACCAAACTTTCTTTACACAAATTAATATTCTGCACTTGTAGTTTAGCACACACTCTCATCCAGAGTGACTTAGTGAGTGCTTATATTATGAGCTGGTCCCCCGTGGGACTCAAACCCACAACCTTGGCGTTGCAAGCGCCATGCTCTACCAACTAAGCCACACGGGACACTAATGAGTGTACACTACTTTCTTTGATCTTGTCACAGGGTTTATTGATGCCAGCCCTAGGCTAGACTGTAGTGTATGTTGTGACTGAAACTAGGCTGCATGATACAGTGTGTAGTGACAGAGCAGGGGGAGACCAGACTAGAGCTGACAGAAGGACAGTCTAGGGTAGGGAGAAAAGGTCACAAAAAGGGAGTGTTAACAGTGTATTTAGCATCACAATGGATGAAACAATGCAACTTAAACACATGCACCCACACACACACACCCCCCCACACAAACTGGTACTCTGAACTCCTAATGAGGACACTCTTCCCATCACCCCTTGTTTGTCTGGTGTGTGTTAATCTGCTGCTTATGTGCGAGTGTGTCTCTGTGTGTTCTTGTTTGTCCCTCTCTCTCTCTCTCTCTCTCTCTCTCGCTCTCTCTCTCTAGTTGTGAAATATTCATCAGAGCAGAACTCTTTTAGTTTGCTTCAATAATTCATCTATTGGTTGGTTTTATGGAAAACTTGCTGCAAGACCTCAAATCCCACTAGCTAGAGGAACTGCACCAGCCTCTCATCTCTCTCACACACACACGCGCGCACACATTATTACATTTAACATTTTAGTCATTTAGAAGACGCTCTTATCCAGAGCGACTTACAGGAGCAATTAGGTTTAAGTGCCTTGCATACACACACAGTCCCTCACATCACAAAGAAGCACATAATTCATATGTGTATAGAGTCTCCAATTAAAAACACATATTTTGACCAATGGGTAAAATACTATTGTGTATTTTAATTGTGTAGATAATCTTCTAAGAAAATCAATGGTCCAAACTTCATGTCTCTATCATAATCTGTTCAAAAGTTATTTCGTTTTTTTACCATTGTAGGATGGCCAGAATTACACAGCAAAATCAATGGTGTACATTTAACACTGAAAGTGTAAAATGTACTTTATTTTTTAGTAAATATATAATATGAGTCCCACTGTAGTGGTGTTAAAATAACACTTTCAAAAGTGTTAAAGATTTAACTCTGTTGCAGTGTTCCCCATTTGACTCCTAAAGTGCTCAAAGGAACTCTATTGTGGTGTTTGCATTGCTCTACTGTAGAGTAATAAGCAACACATACAGTGTAAAACATAGCACTTGATACAGAGTAAACTGGACTCACTTTTCTTAGTGCTGACTCTGTTACACTTTCTCAGTATAAGAAATTAACACAAGTAGGGTTACAGTACATCATTTTGGGGTGTTGTTTTAACATTGTATGGTTTAAAGCCTAATTAGCATTTTCCCCAGGGTGCCATTTCTTTTGGAGTAAATTGTAGAGTTAACACCCATGACTATATTTGTTAGTGACTGAGAATTATTAACTTTTTGAAGGCCTGAGGTTTTCACCAAGTGAGATTCCAGGTGAATGTTATCAATAAAAATGTAACTCTAACAATACATTACAGATATCATAATGCCTTACATACTGGACCAATTGATGGCCTAGTTTTACCTTAACGGTCATGTTTACATTTTAGTCATTTAGCAGACGCTCTTATCCAGAGCGACTTACAGTTAGTGAGTGCATACATTTTAATTTGTTTTTCTTTTTTTTTAAATTCTTCCCATACTGTTTTTTTTCATAATGTTTTTCATGAAATTGAATCACGGTATGATAACCAAATAATGAAAAATGGCTGTTGCTTCTACATTTATAAAGTTACGGGTCCCCTCCCGCATGTCAAATGCTTGGATTTGTTATTAAGGGGATGAGGTGACATCACCTTAACTCTCATTTTAATACACCAATGGTAACATGACATTCTCTTACCTAATTTAAATAAGTACCGCCTTGTAACCAACCTTGGAGAAGGCATGTTTGCAGAGGGGCGTGGTTTATATAACTAGATAGCTACTCTGGTGCCAAAATGTGACTGTAGGGTGTCAGCAAATATAATTGAAAGTTTACCCTAGCTAGGTCTTCAGCCAGCATGGAGCAAAAGGGGGGGAAGGGTCATTCAAAACTCTGATGCAGTTGTCATGTCAACACATCCATCAGTGCTGCTGTGAACCATAAAACAAGAGACATGCCAAGTGGGAGATGTATGATAGATAGATAGATATATTCATGAATGCAATTTCCAAAATGCCACAGTTTATTTATTGTTTATGATAATTATTCAAGGCTCGCTTTGTTATTTTATTTTCAAACTAAAATACTTGATTGCATTTCAAATCATGAATGACTCGTGTGCTGTGTGATGACATGAACGAATGAATGATTGATTGATACAATAGCCTATATAACTATTAAAATGTAGGACTACGTAAGTTACTGTATTAAGACTAAACAGGCCTACAGCTCGATGGTGGTTATACAAGGCTGCTATACTAAGCCTACTAATTATAATGACATTACTTATTATTATAATGATGATTAAAATAATAATAGTAATAATAACAATAAGAAGGAGGTCAAGAAAAAGGAGGGTTAATATTATTATAATAAATATAATTTTTCTGACCATTTGGAACAGTGTAAACAACACTAAATAAATTATAAATAATGCCAGACAGGCAGTTCTAACAAAAAAAAAGGGTAAATCAAATCAAATCAAATCAAATTTTATTGGTCACATGCGCCGAATACAACAGGTGCAGACATTACAGTGAAATGCTTACTTACAGCCCTTAACCAACAGTGCATTTATTTTAAACAAAAAAAGTAAGAATAAAACAACAACAAAAAAAGTGTTGAGAAAAAAAGAGCAGAAGTAAAATAAAGTGACAGTAGGGAGGCTATATATACAGTAAAATAAAGTGACAGTAGGGAGGCTATATATACAGGGGGGTACCGTTGCAGAGTCAATGTGCGGGGGCACCGGCTAGTTGAGGTAGTTGAGGTAATATGTACATGTGGGTAGAGTTAAAGTGACTATGCATAAATACTTAACAGAGTAGCAGCAGCGTAAAAAGGATGGGGTGGGGGGGCAGTGCAAATAGTCCGGGTAGCCATGATTAGCTGTTCAGGAGTCTTATGGCTTGGGGGTAGAAGCTGTTGAGAAGTCTTTTGGACCTAGACTTGGCACTCCGGTACCGCTTGCCGTGCGGTAGCAGAGAGAACAGTCTATGACTAGGGTGGCTGGAGTCTTTGACAATTTTGAGGGCCTTCCTCTGACACCGCCTGGTATAGAGGTCCTGAATGGCAGGGAGCTTTACCCCAGTGATGTACTGGGCCGTACGCACTACCCTCTGTAGTGCCTTGCGGTCAGAGGCCAAGCAGTTGCCATACCAGGCGGTGATGCAACCAGTCAGGATGCTCTCGATGGTGCAGCTGTAGAATTCTTTGAGGATCTGAGGACCCATGCCAAATCTTTTTAGTCTCCTGAGGGGGAATAGGCTTTGTCGTGCCCTCTTCACGACTGTCTTGGTGTGTTTGGACCATGATAGTTCGTTGGTGATGTGGACACCAAGGAACTTGAAGCTCTCAACCTGTTCCACTACAGCCCCGTCGATGAGAATGGGGGCGTGCTCAGTCCTCTTTTTTTTCCTGTAGTCCACAATCATCTCCTTTGTCTTGGTCACGTTGAGGGAGAGGTTGTTGTCCTGGCACCACACGGCCAGATCTCTGACCTCCTCCCTATAGGCTGTCTCATCGTTGTCGGTGATCAGGCCTACCACTGTTGTGTCGTCGGCAAACTTAATGATGGTGTTGGAGTCGTGCCTGGCCATGCAGTCATGGGTGAACAGAGAGTACAGGAGGGGACTGAGCACGCACCCCTGAGGGGCCCCCGTGTTGAGGATCAGTGTGGCAGATGTGTTGTTACCTACCCTTACCACCTGGGGGCGGCCCGTCAGGAAGTCCAGGATCCAGTTGCAGAGGGAGGTGTTTAGTCCCAGGATCCTTAGCTTAGTGATGAGCTTAGAGGGCACTATGGTGTTGAATGCTGAGCTGTAGTCAATGAATAGCATTCTCACGTAGGTGTTCCTCTTGTCCAGGTGGGAAAGGGCAGTGTGGAGTGCGATAGAGATTGCATCATCTGTGGATCTGTTGGGGCGGTATGCAAATTGGAGTGGGTCTAGGGTTTCTGGGATTATGCTGTTGATGTGAGCCATGACCAGTCTTTCAAAGCACTTCATGGCTACAGACGTCAGTGCTACGGGTCGGTAGTCATTTAGGCAGGTTATCTTAGAGTTCTTGGGCACAGGGACTATGATGGTCTGCTTGAAACATGTTGGTATTACAGACTCAGTCAGGGACATGTTGAAAATGTCAGTGAAGACACTTGCCAGTTGGTCAGCACATGCTCGGAGTACACGTCCTGGTAATCCGTCTGGCCCTGCGGCCTTGTGAATGTTGACCTGCTTAAAAGTCTTACTCACATCGGCTACGGAGAGCGTGATCACATAGTCATCCGGAACAGCTGGTGCTCTCATGCATGCTTCAGTGTTGCTTGCCTCGAAGCGAGCATAGAAGTGGTTTAGCTCGTCTGGTAGGCTTGTGTCACTGGGCAGCTCGCGGCTGTGCTTCCCTTTGTAGTCTGTAATAGTTTTCAAGCCCTGCCACATCCGACGAGCGTCAGAGCCAGTGTAGTATGATTCAATCTTAGACCTGTATTGACTCTTTGCCTGTTTGATGGTTCGTCTGAGGTCATAGCGGGATTTCTTATAAGCGTCCGGGTTAGAGTCCCGTTCCTTGAAAGCGGCAGCTCTACCCTTTAGCTCAGTGCGGATGTTTCCTGTAATCCATGGCTTCTGGTTGGGCTTATGTACGTACGGTCACTGTAGGGACGACATCATCGATGCACTTATTGATGAAGCCAGTGACTGATGTGGTGTACTCCTCAATGCTGTCTGAAGAATCCCGGAACATGTTCCAGTCTGTGCTAGCAAAACAGTCCTGTAGCTTAGCATCTGCGTCATCTGACCACTTTTTTATTAACCGAATCACTGGTGCTTCCTGCTTCAGTTTTTGCTTATAAGCAGGAATCAGGAGGATAGAGTTATGGTCAGATTTGCCAAATGGAGGGCGAGGGAGAGCTTTGTATGCGTCTCTGTGTGTGGAGTAAAGGTGGTCTAGAGTTTTTTTCCCTCTGGTTGCACATTTAACATGCTGGTAGAAATTAGGTAGAACGGATTTAAGTTTCCCTGCATTAAAGTCCCCGGCCACTAGGAGCGCTGCATCTGGATGAGCGTTTTCCTGTTGATTAATGGCCTTGTACAACTCATTCAGAGCAATCTTAATGCCAGCATTGGTTTGTGGTGGTAAATAGACAGCTATGAAAAATATAGATGAAAACTCTCTTGGTAAATAGTGTGGTCTACAGCTTATCATAAGATACTCTACCTCAGGCGAGCAAAACCTCGAGACTTCCTTAGTCTCGAGGTTTTAAAGCCTTTATTACAGCATAGCAAAGATTAAAAACAGACAAATTTGTGAAATAGTTTATCCGACATGTTGTGGTTGCGTGAGGCTTGGTGCGCACGGAATCAGTAGGCTATTAAACAAACACTCAAACAGGCAACAGAAGCATGATCTGTCTTATTTCTGTAGATATATATGGATAATTTATCAAGCTAGGCACATTAAACAGTTAGGCTATTGATTTTAGACCTAATTAAGTTGGTTTCCTCTCTCCTCACTTTTCTTAGACAATAAGATAAGGGCTGTTTTCTCGGCTCCTAACTCCCCTGCTGCCTCCGCCGCATTGTTCTCAACACCAATATGCTGGTTATCTTATTATGCACATAGCAACATGTTCTAGGAAAAGGCGTCAATTCAACAGTGCACTGATGTGTTTCAGGAACCGCAGACAGCGAGCACTATCCAACGTGGGTGACAGCTAATTTGTTAAAAAATAATATTAGTTTTATTAGTGTTGCACCATTATTCTTATGTAATATCACCATATACAATTTCAGTACCACGTCTTAGAGTAATGGAACTGTGCCATCCCCACGGCCTCCATAATGGATTAGTCCACTCAGACAGGCCTGAATCAGACAGGTGTCTTGTACACCATGCTACTGCTCGACTAAAGAAATCTCGGTCGACCAACAGCCTATCGACCAAACAATGGACCAGTCGACTAAATGGGGTCAGCCCTAATATACAGTGGGGAGAAAAAGTATTTAGTCAGCCACCAATTGTGCAAGTTCTCCCACTTAAAAAGATGAGAGAGGCCTGTAATTTGCATCATAGGTACACATCAACTATGACAGACAAATTGAGAATTTTTCTTTCAGAAAATCACATTGTAGGATTTTTAATGAATTTATTTGCAAATTATGGTGGAAAATAAGTATTTGGTCACCTACAAACAAGCAAGATTTCTGGCTCTCACAGACCTGTAACTTCTTCTTTAAGAGGCTCCTCTGTCCTCCACTCGTTACCTGAATTAATGGCACCTGTTTGAACCTGTTATCAGTATAAAAGACACCTGTCCACAACCTCAAACAGTCACACTCCAAACTCCACTATGGCCAAGACCAAAGAGCTGTCAAAGGACACCAGAAACAACATTGTAGACCTGCACCAGGCTGGGAAGACTGAATCTGCAATAGGTAAGCAGCTTGGTTTGAAGAAATCAACTGTGGGAGCAATTTTTAGGAAATGGAAGACATACAAAACCACTGATAATCTCCCTCGATCTGGGGCTCCACGCAAGATCTCACCCCGTGGGGTCAAAATGATCACAAGAACGGTGAGCAAAAATCCCAGAACCACACAGGGGGACCTAGTGAATGACCTGCAGAGAGCTGGGACCAAAGTAACAAAGCCTACCATCAGTAACACACTACGCCGCCAGAGACTCAAATCCTGCAGTGTCAGACGTGTCCCCCTGCTTAAGCCAGTACATGTCCAGGCCCGTCTGAAGTTTGCTAGAGTGCATTTGGATGATCCAGAAGAGGATTGGAAGAATGTCATATGGTCAGATGAAACCAAAATATATTTTTTTTGTAAAATCTCAACTCGTTGTGTTTGGAGGACAAAGAATGCTGAGTTGCATCCAAAGAACACCATACCTACTGTGAAGCATGGGGGTGGAAACATCATGCTTTGGGGCTGTTTTTCTGCAAAGGGACCAGGACGACTGATCCGTGTAAAGGAAAGAATGAATGGGGCCATGTATTGTGAGATTTTGAGTGAAAACCTCCTTCCATCAGCAAGGGCATTGAAGATGAAACGTGGCTGGGTCTTTCAGCATGACAATGATCCCAAACACACCGCCCGGGCAACGAAGGAGTGGCTTCGTAAGAAGCATTTCAAGGTCCTGGAGTGGCCTAGCCAGTCTCCAGATCTCAACCCCATAGAAAATCTTTGGAGGGAGTTGAAAGTCAGTGTTGACCAGCGACAGCCCCAAAACATCACTGCTCTAGAGGAGATCTGCATGGAGGAATGGGCCAAAATACCAGCAACAGTGTGTGAAAACCTTGTGAAGACTTACAGAAAACGTTTGACCTGTGTCATTGCCAACAAAGGGTATATAACAAAGTATTGAGAAACTTTTGTTATTGACCAAATACTTATTTTCCACCATAATTTGCCAATAAATTCATTAAAAATCCTACAATGTGATTTTCTGGATTTTTTTTTCTCATTTCGTCTGTCATAGTTGACGTGTACCTATGATGAAAATTACAGGCCTCTCTCATCTTTTTAAGTGGGAGAACTTGCACAATTGGTGGCTGACTAAATACTTTTTTCCCCCACTGTATATATATCAATCAATCAATCAATCAATTTTATTTTATATAGCCCTTCTTACATCAGCTAATATCTCGAAGTGCTGTACAGAAACCCAGCCTAAAACCCCAAACAGCTAGTAATGCAGGTGTAGAAGCACGGTGGCTAGGAAAAACTCCCTAGAAAGGCAAAACCTAGGAAGAAACCTAGAGAGGAACCAGGCTATGAAGGGTGGCCAGTCCTCTTCTGGCTGTGCCGGGTGGAGATTATAACAGAACCATGCCAAGATGTTCAAAAATGTTCATAAGTGACAAGCATGGTCAAATAATAATCAGGAATAAATCTCAGTTGGCTTTTCATAGCCGATCATTAGAGTTTAAAACAGCAGGTCTGGGACAGGTAGGGGTTCCATAACCGCAGGCAGAACAGTTTAAACTGGAATAGCAGCAAGGCCAGGCGGACTGGGGACAGCAAGGAGTCACCACGGCCGGTAGTCCCGACGTATGGTCCTAGGGCTCAGGTCTCTCAGTTGGCTTTTCATAGCCGATCATTTAGAGTTGAAAACAGCAGGTCTGGGACAGGTAGGGGTTTCGTAGCCGCAGGCAGAACAGTTGAAACTGGAATAGCAGCAAGGCCAGGCGGACTGGGGACAGCAAGGTGTCATCATGCCCGGTAGTCCTGACGTATGGTCCTAGGGCTCAGGTTCTCAGAGAGAAAGAGAGAACGAGAGAATTAGAGAGAGCATACTTAAATTCACACAGGACACTGGATAAGACAGGAGAAGTACTCCAGGTATAACCAACTAACCCCAGCCCCCCGACACATAAACTACTGCAGCATAAATACTGGAGGCTGAGACAGGAGCGGTCCGGAGACACTGTGGCCCCATCCGAAGAAACCCCCGGACAGGGCCAAACAGGAAGGATATAACCCCACCCACTCCGCCAAAGCACAGCCCCCGCACCACTAGAGGGATATCCCCAACCACCAACTTACAATCCTGAGACAAGGCCGAGTATAGCCCACAGAGGTCTCCACCACAGCACAAACCAAGGGGGGGGCGCCAACCCAGACAGGAAGATCACGTCAGTAACTCAACCCACTCAAGTGACGCACCCCTCCCAGGGACGGCATGAAAGAGCACCAGCAAGCCAGTGACTCAGCCCCTGCAACAGGGTTAGAGGCAGAGAACCCCAGTGGAGAGGGGAACCGGCCCGGCAGAGACAGCAAGGGCTGTTCGTTGCTCCAGCCTTTCCGTTCACCTTCACACTCCTGGGCCAGACTACACTCAATCATATGACCTACTGAAGAGATAAGTCTTCAGTAAAGACTTAAAGGTTGAGACCGAGTCTGCGTCTCTCACATGGGTAGGCAGACTGTTCCATAAAAATGGAGATCTATAGGAGAAAGCCCTGCCTCCCGCTGTTTGCTTAGAAATTCTAGGGACAATTAGGAGGCCTGCGTCTTGTGACCGTAGCGTACGTATTGGTATGTACGGCAGGACCAACTCGGAAAGATAGGTAGGAGCAAGCACATGTAGCGCTTTATAGGTTAACAGTAAAACCTTGAAATCAGCCCTTGCCTTAACAGGAAGCCAGTGTAGGGAAGCTAGCACTGGAGTAATATGATCAAATTTCTTGGTTCTAGTCAGGATTCTAGCAGCCGTATTTAGCACTAACTGAAGTTTATTTAGTGCTTTATCCGGGTAGCCGGAAAATAGAGCATTGCAGTAGTCTAATCTAGAAGTAACAAATGCATGGATTAATTTTTCTGCATCATTTTTGGACAGAAAATTTCTGATTTTTGCAATGTTACGTAGATGGAAAAAAGCTGTCCTTGAAACAGTCTTGATATGTTCGTCAAAAGAGAGATCAGGGTCAAGAGTAACGCCTAGGTCCTTCACAGTTTTATTTGAGACGACTTTACAACCATCAAGATGAATTGTCAGATTTAACAGAAGATCTCTTTGTTTCTTGGGACCTAGAACAAGCATCTCTGTTTTGTCCGAGTTTAAAAGTAAAAAGTTTTCAGCCATCCACTTCCTTATGTCTGAAACACAGGCTTCTAGCGAGGGCAATTTTGGGGCTTCACCATGCTTCATTGAAATGTACAGCTGTGTGTCATCCGCATAGCAGTGAAAGTTAACATTATGTTTTCGAATAACATCCCCAAGAGGTAAAATATATAGTGAAAACAATAGTGGTCCTAAAACGGAACCTTGAGGAACACCGAAATGTACAGTTGATTTGTCGGAGGACAGACCATTCACAGAGACAAACTGATATCTTTCCGACAGGTAGGATCTAAACCAGGCCAGAACTTGTCCGTGTAGACCAATTTGGGTTTCCAGTCTCTCCAAAAGAATGTGGTGATCGATGGTGTCAAAGGCAGCACTAAGGTCTAGAAGCACGAGGACAGATGCAGAGCCTCGGTCTGACGCCATTAAAAGGTCATTTACCACCTTCACAAGTGCAGTCTCAGTGCTATGATGGGGTCTAAAACCAGACTGAAGCATTTCGTATACATTGTTTGTCTTCAGAAAGGCAGTGAGTTGCTGCGCAACAGCTTTTTCTAAAAATTTTTGAGAGGAATGGAAGATTCGATATAGGCCGATAGTTTTTTATATTTTCCGGGTCAAGGTTTGGCTTTTTCAAGAGAGGCTTTATCACTGCCACTTTTAGTGAGTTTGGTACACATCCGGTGGATAGAGAGCTGTTTATTATGTTCAACATAGGAGGGCCAAGCACAGGAAGCAGCTCCTTCAGCAGTTTAGTAGGAATAGGATCCAGTATGCAGCTTGAAGGTTTAGAGGCCATGATTATTTTCATCATTGTGTCAAGAGATATAGTACTAAAACACTTAAGTGTCTCTCCCGATCCCAGGCCCTCGCAGAGCTGTGCAGATCCAGGACAGCTAAGCCCTGGAGGAATACGCAGATTCAAAGAGGAGTCCGTAATTTGCTTTCTAATGGTCATGATCTTTTCCTCAAAGAAGTTCATGAATTTATCACTGCTGAAGTGAAAACCATCCTCTCTTGGGGAATGCTGCTTTTTAGTTAGCTTTGCAACAGTATCAAAAAGAAATTTTGGATTGTTCTTATTTTCCTCGATTAATTTGGAAAAGTAGGATGATCGAGCAGCAGTGAGGGCTCTTCGGTACTGCACGGTACTGTCTTTCCAAGCTAGTCGGAAGACTTCCAGTTTGGTGTGGCGCCATTTCCGTTCCAATTTCCTGGAAGCTTGCTTCAAAGCTCGGGTATTTTCTGTATACCAGGGAGCTAGTTTCTTATGACAAATGTTTTTCGTTTTTAGGGGTGCAACTGCATCTAGGGTATTGCGCAAGGTTAAATTGAGTTCCTCAGTTAAGTGGTTAACTGATTTTTGTCCTCTGACGTCCTTGGGTAGGCAGAAGGAGTCTGGAAGGGCATCAATGAATTTTTGTGTTGTCTGAGAATTTATAGCACGACTTTTGATGCTCCTTGGTTGGGGTCTGAGCAGATTATTTGTTGCGATTGCAAACGTAATAAAATGGTGGTCCGATAGTCCAGGATTTTGTGGAAAAACATTAAGATCTACAACATTTATTCCATGGGACAAAACTAGGTCCAGAGTATGACTGTGGCAGTGAGTAGGTCCAGAGACATGTTGGACAAAACCCACTGAGTCGATAATGGCTCCGAAAGAATTTTGGAGTGGGTCTGTGGACTTCTCCATGTGAATATTAAAATCACCAAAAATTAGAATATGATCTGCTATGACTACAAGGTCTGATAGGAATTCAGGAAACTCAGAGAGGAACGCTGTATATGGCCCAGGAGGCCTGTAAACAGTAGCTATAAAAAGTGATTGAGTAGGCTGCATAGATTTCATGACTAGAAGCTCGAAAGATGAAAACGTCATTTTTTTTTTTGTAAATTGAAATTTGCTATCGTAAATGTTAGCAACACCTCCGCCTTTGCGGGATGCACGGGGAATATGGTCACTAGTGTAACCAGGAGGTGAGGCCTCATTTAACACAGCAAATTCATCAGGCTTAAGCCATGTTTCAGTCAGGCCAATCACATCAAGATTATGATCAGTGATTAGTTCATTGACTATGACTGCCTTTGAAGTGAGGGATCTAACATTAAGTAACCCTATTTTGAGATGTGAGGTATCACGATCTCTTTCAATAATGGCAGGAATGGAGGAGGTCTTTATCCTAATAAGATTGCTAGGGTGAACACCACCATGTTTAGTTTTGCCCAACCTAGGTCGAGGCACAGACACAGTCTCAATGGGTATGGCTGAGCTGACTACACTGACTATGCTATTGGCAGACTCCACTAAGCTGGCAGGTTGGCTAACAGCCTGCTGCCTGGCCTGCACCCTATTTCACTGTGGGGCTAGAGGAGTTAGAGCCCTATCTATGTTGGTAGATAAGAGGAGAGCACCCCTCCAGCTAGGATGGAGTCCGTCACTCCTCAGCAGGTCAGGCTTGATCCTGTTCGTGGGTGAGTCCCAGAAAGAGGGCCAATTATCCACAAATGTTATCTTTTGGGAGGGGCAGAAAACAGTTTTCAACCAGCGATTGAGTGCTGAGACTCTGCTGTAGAGCTCGTCACTTCCCCTAACTGGGAGGGGGCCAGAGACAATTACTCGATGCCGACACATCTTTCTAGCTGATTTACATGCTGAAGCTATGTTGCACTTGGTGACCTCTGACTGTTTCATCCTAACATCGTTGGTGCCGACGTGGATAACAATATCTCTATACTCTCTACACTCGCCAGTTTTAGCTTTAGCCAGCACCATCTTTAGATTAGCCTTAACGTCGGTAGCTCTGCCCCCTGGTAAACAGTGTATGATCGCTGGGTGATTCGTTTTAAGTCTAATACTGCGGGTAATGGAGTCGCCAATGACTAGGGTTTTCAATTTGTCAGAGCTAATGGTGGGAGCCTTCGGAGTCTCAGACCCCGTAACGGGAGGAGTAGAGACTAGAGAAGACTCAGACTCAGACTCCGACCCGCTACATAATGGGGAAAACCGGTTGAAGGTTTCTGTCGGCTGAATGAGCGACACCGGTTGAGCATTCCAACAGTATTTCCCTCCAGAAGCCATGAGAAAGTTGTCCGGCTGCAGGGACTGTGCGGGGGGATTTATACTAACGTTACTGTCTGTACTTACTGGTGGCACAGACGCTGTTTCTTCCTTTCCTACACTGATATTACTCTTGCCTAACGATTGCGTCTGAAGCTGGGCTTGTAGCACAGCTATTCTCGCCGTAAGGCGAGAATTCTCCTGTATATTATGAGTACAGCGACTGCAATTAGAAGACATCATGTTAATGTTACTACTTAGCTTCGGCTGTTGAAGATGTTGATGAACCATGTCCAGATAAAGCGTCCGGAGTGAAAAAGTTGAATAAGGGAAAAAAGTTGCGATGGAAAAAATGAAAATAACGTAAAGTTGGCAGCTAAAACGCACAGGAAAATGACTCTTCTGTCTCGGGATAAACGTCCGGGGTGAAAAAGTTTAACGAAAAAAGATGAGTGAGGACAAAACTAAAAAGTTGGTAAATTTGTTGAACACAGAGATTGATTAAACGTTTATTAAAAGTAAAACGTGAATAGTTTGGCAGGTAGCCAAGTAGCAACAAACAGCAGAGCAGCACGGATACAATGCGGAAGCGAGACGGAAGTCACGTGGGTCAATGCTGGGATATATATATATATATATATATATATATATTAGGGCTGACCCCATTTAGTCGACTGGTAAAATATACACATATATATACAGTGCTGTGAAGAAGTATTTGCCCCTTTTCTAATTTTCTCTACTTTTGCATATTTGTGATACTGAATGTTATCAGATCTTCAACCAAAACCTAATATTAGATAAAGGGAACATAAGTGAACAAATAACACAACAATTACATATTTATTTAATTTATTTCATAAACAAAGTTATGCAACACCCAATTCCCCTGTGTGAAAAAGTAATTGCCCCCTTACACTCAATATCTGGTTGTGCCACCTTTAGCTGCAATGACTCCAACCAAATGCTTCCTGTAGTTGTTGATCAGTCTCTCACGTCGCTGTGGTGGAATTTTGGCCCACTCTTCCATGCAGAACTGCTTTAACTCAGTGATGTGTGGGTTTTCAAGCATGAACTGCTCATTTCAAGTCCTGCCACAACATCTCAATTGGGATTAGGTCTGGACTTTACTAGGCCATTCCAAAACTTCCAATTTGTTGCTTTTTAGCAATTTTCATGTAGACTTGATTGAGTGTTTTGGATCAGTCTTGCTGCATGACCCAGCTGCGCTTCAGCTTCAGCTCACAGACGGATGGTCTGACATTCTCCTGTAGATTTCTCTGATACAGAGCAGAATTCATGGTTCCTTCTATTAAGGCAAGTCGTCCAGGTCCTGAGGCAGTAAAGCATCCCCAAACCATCCCACCACCACCACCATGCTTGACCTTTGGTATGATGTTCTTACTGTGGAGTAATATGATCACATTTTTGGGTTCTAGTCAAGATTTTAGAAGCTGTATTTAGCACTAACTGAAGTTTATTTAGTGCTTTTTCCGGGTAGCCAGAGAGTAGAGCATTGCAGTAGCCAAATCTATATAGAAGTGACAAAAACATTGATTAGCTTTTATGCATCATTTTTGGACAAAAAGTTTCAGAGGTCCAGAGTAACTTCGAGGTCCTTCACAATTTTTGAGACGACTGTACAACCATCAAGATTAATTGTCAGATCAAACAGAAGATCTCTTTGTTTCTTGGGACCTAGAACTAGCATTTCTCCTTTGTTAGAGTTTAAAAGTAAAACATTTGCATCCACTTCCTTATGTCTGAAACACAGGCTTCCACAGGCTTCCAAGGTAGACAATTGTGGGGCTTCACCATGTTTCATCGAAATGTACAGCTGTGTGCCGAATGACATCACCAAGAGGTCATTGAATCAGATGGCTCATTCATCACAAAACCCACTGATATTGGCAACTACTTTAATTATTTTTTCATTGGCAAGATTAGCAAATTTAAGCATGACATGCCAGCAACAAATGCTGACACTACACATCCAAGTATAACTGACCAAATTATGAAAGATAAGCATTGTCATTTTGAATTCTGTAAAGTGAGTGTGGAAGAGGTGAAACAATTATTGTTGTCTATCGACAATGACAAGCCACCTGGGCCTTCAAGAAAGTATGTGCCCTCAGGCCTGGAGGGAAGCAAAAATAATTCAGCTTCCCAAGATTAGTAAAGCCCCCTTTACTGGTTCAAACAGCCGACCAATCAGCCTGTTACCAACCCTTAGTAAACTTTTGGGGAAAATGGTGTCATGGCTTTACACCCCCTGCTATATTGTGGATAAAGAGTTACCTGTCTAACAGAACACAGAGGGTGTTCTTTAATGGACGTCTCTCCAACACAATCCAAATAGAATCAGGAATTCCCCAGGGAAGCTGTCTAGGCCCCTTACTTTTTTCAATCTTTACTAATAACATGCCACTGGCTTTGAGTAAAGCCAGTGGTTCTATGTATGAGGATGACTCAACACTATACAAGTCAGCTACTACAGCAAGTGAAATGACAGCAACACTTAACAAAGAGCTGCAGTCAGTTTCAGAATGGGTGGCAAGAAATAAGTTAGTCCTACATATATCCAAAACTAAAAGCATTATATTTGGGACAAATCATTCACTAAACCATAAGTCTCAACTAAATCTTGTAATGAATAATGTGGACATTGAGCAAGTTGAGGTAACTAAACTGCTTGGAATAACCCTGGATTGTAAACTGTCATGGTCAAACATGTTGATGCAACTGTAGCTAAGATGGGGAGAAGTCTGTCTATAATAACACAACACATGTCACCAGAGGTCTCTTCACAATCCCCAAGTCCAGAACAGACTATGGGAGGCGCACAGTACTACATAGAGCCATGGCTACATGGAACTCTATTCCACATCAGGTAACTGATGCAAGCAGTAGAATCAGATTTTAAAAAACAGATAAAAATACACCTTATGGAACAGCGTGACACAGGCACAGACACGCATACACATACACATGATAACATATGCACTCTACACACACGTACACAAGGATTTTGTATTGTAGATATGTGGTAGTAAAGTAGTGGCCTGAGGGCACACACTTAATGTGTTACGAAAAGTGTTATGAAATGTAATGTAATATTCTTAATTGTATATAACTGCCTTAATGTTGTTGGACCCCAAGAAGAGTGCTGCTGCCTTGGCAGCAGCTAATGGGGATCCTTAATAAATACAGAGACACACACTGTGAGTTGTGGAAACCCTCTGTGTGTTTACATGAAAGACAACTCTGTGTGTGTGTGTGTGCGTGTGTGCGTGTGTGCGCGCGCGTGTGCGAGTAAAGATAGCTACTGTATCTGACTGACAGTGGGACCACCACTATAGGGTTTATCAGGAGTCCCAGTATTGCTGTCTGTGTAATACAAAACAAACAAACACAAAGAAAGACATGGACAGAAATATAGTTTATCTTTCTATACTGTCCTACAGCCCTTTTAGGTATGCACTCTTCATGAAAAATAGAAACACTGTATTACATACTTGGGTATGTCACGGGGCTCACTGCGGTGCTGCTCAGTGTTGCATAATAATCTCTCTTTCATCTCTCTCTCTCTCTCTCTCTCGCTCTCTCACACACACAGAACGACGCGTGCCTTTTAGATTAGCAGGAAGGCCAAGGTTTGTTTCCTTTTCTCATAGTCAAGCATATAATGATAAGAAAAAATAGGAAAAGAAGAGAGGGAGTGTCTTATGTTGGAGTGTGGGAAGCCCCATTCTGAGTTGTCCTGGTTGGTGGGTAGTGTTCGCTGATTGGGCCTTTCGTTCTTTAGTGGCTTTGAATCTCTCTCTGTACAATCAGCAGTTGGACCCTGCGATAGCCCTGTGGTAGTTGGACCCTGTGATAGCCCTGTGGTAGTTGGACCCTGTGATAGCCCTGTGGTAGTTGGACCCTGTGATAGCCCTGTGGTAGTTGGACCCTGTGTTAGCCTTTTGGTAGCTGAAGGACTCTGTGGTGGCTGTGGTAGCTGTAGGACCCTGTGGTAGCTGAATCTTGCGCTATCTGCACAGGCTGTAGTGCATGTATTGTGTTTCCATGTGGGTCTTTGAAACAGAATGGCCCACCAGACCAGAACAGTGTAGGGTAGAGATAAGACAGGAGCCCATGCCCACAGGGAAGACCACTGGCAGTGTGGACAGCTCAGAGTCAGCCTCTCTGCGAAACCTGTGTGCAGTGGAGGCTCCTCAGAGGAGGAAGGGGAGGAAAAAAAATAGTGAAACATTAAAAAAGTTATCCTTTTTAGATAAAACTATACTAAATATATTCACATGCCACCAAATAACTGAAACACAGTTTTGCAATGAAGGTCTACAGTAGCCTCAACAGCATTATGTAGGGTAGCACCATGGTGTAGCCGGAGGACAGCTAGTTTCCGTCATCCTCTGGGTACATTGACTTTAATACAAAATCTAGGAGGCTCATGGTTCTCACCCCGTTCTATAGACTTACAAAGTAATTATGACAGCTTCCGGAAGACGTCCTAAAACCTATCAGAGCTCTTGCAGCATGAACTGACATGCTGTCCACCCAATCAAAGGATCAGAGAATGAATCTAGTACTGAAAGCATAAGCTACAGCTGGCTAGTACTGCAGTGGAAATATTGTGGTGAGTAGTTGACTCAAAGAGAGAGAAAGACATTAGAGAGAGCGCTAGCTATATTTTGTTGTATTTATTTTTTTCCACTTTCACTTAATTAGCTAGCGAATGCAGCTAGTTTAGCCTACTCAAACACCCAGATCAAACAGAGAGGGATGCCATGTTCGCTTGCTGGCTATGGCTATCCAACACTGGAACTTTTTCAAGTCAAGATAAGCTTTTGGTTTTATTAATTTATTGCCACGGGGCCCTCTGGTGTAACTGCTAAACTGTTTTCTAACTGTACACTGTGCTGCGTGATTGTAGTGGGTTTACTAACGCGTTAGTTCTAATAGCTACTGTATGTTGACTGACTAATATGGTGGCAACGATGTAGGCTGTGTGTAGCGGTTAGTGGTTATGATATGAAGGCTTGGATTGTAAAGTTTTTTTTGCCTGGTCACAGACAGCTGATATTTTGTGCACTGAAGCTCAAAAGCGAAGGGAGAAGGTGACAGGAGGAGAGTGTGTAGATGTGAGAAGGAATTAACGAGCAAAGTGATCATGCTGATTGTATGTGGCTGCTATGAAACTGAACTGCATTTACGTGTGATCAGGCGTGTATTCATTCCGCCGATTCTGTTAAAAAATGTTTATTAAACGGAAGCAAACAGAATGAAACGGGGATAAACATACCTGAATTTGTCCAATAGAAACTCTCGTTTGGAACTGTTGGACTAATGATTACACCCTAGATCAGCTAGATGCAGGTAAAAGTGTGCAAGGTGGTATTGAATGTGTCACTGTCTATCACTTTGATTACTCAAAGTTTA
Organism: Coregonus lavaretus; assembly: GCF_964263955.1. Taxonomy (NCBI): domain Eukaryota; kingdom Metazoa; phylum Chordata; class Actinopteri; order Salmoniformes; family Salmonidae; genus Coregonus; species Coregonus lavaretus. Next base: position 11,583,019 of record NC_140011.1, read on the forward strand.
TCTTGGCCTGTGCACCTATGTTGTAAACTTTTCTTCATAGGCTAGGTTATAGCAACCTCATGATGGGTATAGGGAAAATTAGAGTATCATGTAGTAACCTAAACCCATCGATGTTACGTTGACCTGGGTGAATGGAATATGAATGACAGTCATCCTATATGCTGTAATGGAAATAAGGCCATGCTCATTAAAATAATAATCGTCCTCTCTCATCTTAAACGGCACCGACCGCCACTGCCTGTGTGTGTGTGGTTTCTCTAGGTCTATGCACACAGTTTCCCGTGTGTATCAAGAATGGTCCACCACCCAAAGGACATCCACCCAACGGCAGGTCAGTGGTCGAAAACGGGTCATTGATGAAAGACGACAAAGGAGACTGACAGGAATTGTACAGAGCAACAGACGGGCTAGAGTTAGTCAACTGACAGTCCAGTACAAGATTGGTGCCCAAAGACCCATAAAAGAATGAGCAACTCGTCGTACGTTGACACGAATGGGGTATGGCAGCCGACGACCTTACAGAGTTCCACTTCTTTCTGCAAAAAACAACAAACTGCAGTTGCAGTTGACTAAGGATCGAAAACAATGGAGAATTGGAAAAACATTGCCTGGTCTGATGAATCCCGGTTCCTGCTGTTTCACGCTGATAGTAGGACTAAGGTTTGGAGAAAACCACATGAGTACATGCATCCATCATGCCGTGTGTCAACATTACAGGCTGGTGGTGGTGGTGTGATGGTGTGGGGTGTGTTTTCATGGCACACATTGGGCCCCTTGATAAAAGTGGAGCAACGTTTGAATGCCACAGGATATCTGAACATCATTGCCAATCAGGTGCATCCCTTCATGGCAGCAGTGTATCCATCTGCAAATAGATTTTTTCAGCAGTGTAACGTGCAATGCCACAAGGCTAGGATTGTCCAGGAATGGTTCCAGGAACATGACAGTGAATTCAGCGTTCTGCAGTGGCCTGCCCAGTCACCAGATCTCAATCCAATTGAGCATCTGTGGGATGAGATGGAACAAGCTATTCGCAGTAGAGATCCACTACCAGCCAACTTGACACAACTATGGGAAGCATTGGAGTCAACATGGGCCAAGATCCCTGTGGAACGCTTTCGACACCTTGTAGAGTCCATGCCCTGACGAATTGAGGCTGTTCTGAGGGCAAAAGGGGGTGCAACTCAATATTAGGAAGGTGTTCCTAATGTTTTGTACACTCGTTGTATGTGTCTCTTCTAGCCAAATATGTGGAAGGCTTTGATGGTGTTAAGGTCTGAACATGAAGCAATCTTAATTATTTTATAACTCACTATTTCCTTATAATTGCCCTGCCTGCACATTAAGCAGAAAGCTTGTTAGTGACTTTGAGATCTTCAGGGATGTCCCTCTTCATCGCTAGCTACTCTCTAGAGTAGACACTGAGCATGATGCCTCTTGCTCTCGCTCTCGCTCTCTCACACAAACCCAATCCGCAGTCCGTTAACTGACCGAGCAGATCACAAAGTGCTTCAGTCCGACAGTTATCAGTGAGTCATTGACCATTACTGTGCCAGTTAACTGGCAAACACGAACACTGACCATTAACCATCATTTGTGGGCATAACCAATTAGCTAAGTACTCTGACTGTTGACTCAGTGTAACAGAGTCTAACCATTAACTTCCAGGTCAGAGGTATAGTTCCAGAAGGATCTGACCCTATGGCCTGAAGATAGGACACTCGACCTACATGATGACACGTTACATCGCAAGACTGCAAAGAACTACAGTTCGCTCTCTAGAGAATATACGTTTATGTCTCAGATGGCTCAGTCGGCACTGGGCAGGGTGTGTTGAGGAAGTCTATAAATATCTCTACATTAAATATGAATCCTGAGAGTTGAACAGATTGTTAGATCATGAGAGCAGATTTATTCAGACACCACCATCAGGTCAATTATTCATCAGGTCAGATGACCTGACAGGACTCAGTCAGGACACAGTGACTAAGAGATATTACAGTATACTATGGCCAGAGGACTAAGTGGACACACACTGGACATATCCACTGAGAGAACGTGAGAAGGTTGTACAGATGACAGTACATTCGATTGGGTTGGATGGTCAAAGAGACTCTGAGTTTGACAGTTTCATTTACACGTACTTGAAGACACGTACATGGTTGAGTGTTTGTGGGTGCGCATGTGTGGGTGTGTTTGCATTTTGTTTGTGAGTGCATTACAGTCTAACTATGCAAGTGTGTGTACATGTGTGTGTACATGCTCAAGCATGTGTGTGTTTGTGTAATTGTTTATTCAGGGCAGGCAGTGGACCTTTGGTGCCAGAAGTATTTTGTGTGTGAACCTCTCGAGTGGTTGGTTTCAATCAGGCAGCCTTCATTAGTGAAACCCAACAGTCCCTCTCATCTCCTTTCAATTCTCCACACACTACTCTTCTCCCTCTCCTCTCCTCGCCTGGCTTCCCCCTTTCAGGCTTTTTTTTTCTTTCCCCTGTTGTTGTTCTTTTCTTTATTTATGGATGGAAAGGCCTCTCTCTCTCCCTCTCTCGCTATCTCTCCCTCTGTCTCTGTCCCCCTCTCTCTCTCCATCTCTATCCCTTGCTCTCTCTCTTTCTTTCTGTCCAGCAGTGTCACAAATACTCCTCTGTTCTATGCAGTTGTGTAATTGCTGTAATGAGTTGAGTTTGCTGTCCGTGGTTTTAGATTGTTTGGCTTTCACAAGAGGGAGGTAGGGAGAATACCAGAGCTTACCTACCTCACCTCTCCTCCTTCAGACATTTTGGGCCAACCTGAGCCAACACCTGGCTACAGTCCAAGCCAATAACTCACTTCCTGTCCTCAGCCTTTGTTCACTGTGCTTCACTACCCTCTGAGAAGACTGGAGAGGTACTGTAGCAGCAGTATGGGAACAACTCTACCTAACCCTCTATCACAAAATGGCACTGTAAATCTAATTCTGTGTGACCTATTTAATCTGCTTTTGCTGGGCTCTGTAATAAGAATTGTCGAAGCTCATGGCCCAAGGAGCCTGGTTCTCACTGGAGGGCACTGTATAGGTTCTCCTCAAAGTCTGGTTTTTACCTGAAGGGTATAGTACACAGTACAGGGTCTGTCCCTGCCTTCCTCAAACCCCAGGGCACTCTGGAGAAGTAGCTAAGTGAATTCCTACAATGTAACGGAAAGCTGTAATTTATATGGTAATTTTAGGTATTATCAACAGTAAAAAACTCTGAAATGTGTCACTGCATACTGTAAATTATGGTGCATTGTGGGAAAATTGCTGTATTTTGAATGGTACTGTAATTCTACCCCACATAATAGAGTACTGTACTGTATCTTTGGAGAGCCAAAAACCTTTTGACCACAAGTGGGCGCCTATTGTTGTTTCTGGCTCATTAACATATTTTGAGGCATGCCTTATAAGAGGCTATATTTGTTGCAACCGTGAGTGAGAATGCTGTACCAACTCCTATGTGGTTATAGTGCCCCATGAAATATGAAAAGTATAGGGCACAGCTTGAAGTAGCAGCAAGTCTTAACCTTAAATGGTTGAGCATTTTGCTATGTCCTTTTCATCTGTTTTGTCCTGTAGTTGCTGCCAGGTTGGAAGCCTTTCTTAAGGTCTCTAGAAGTGCAAGTGACATTAAACGCCAAATATTCATTAATATGCTGTAATGTGTAAACACTTCACCTAGCAGCCAACCTGCTTGCACCAATCCCTTTAAAATACAGTACAATACTGTAAAATACAAACCCTTTCCCTCAATGAATTTCATTCATCTATCATTCATGCATTCCAATTACAGTAGCATTTACTTTTTTACAGTATAGTACAGTACATTTTATGGTATTGTACTGTGTGTCATTACATAGTACTTGCTTTGAAATCATATTTATATTACAGTAGGTGTATTGTAATTTGAAATGCAGAATTGTACTTGCCACTGAGCTGCCTGTAAGCTACTGTCAAATTCACTGTAACCATTTTACAGTGTAGCTGCAGTATGGGAGAGGAGTGGGTGTAGGGGGTGTCTGTGTAGGCGTTTAGATGGGTTGGTGAATGTTGGGGGAACATAATTTTAGATGTGTCTTGTTTCAAGACCTACGCTGAGAGCTAGAAGGCTCCAGGGACATCTCTGATCACCTCTCTGCTTCTGTTTATTTTATTTTATTTTATTTTATTTCACCTTTATTTAACCAGGTATGCCAGTTGAGAACAAGTTCTCATTTACAACTGCAACCTGGCCAAGATAAAGCAAAGCAGTGTGATAAAAACGACAACACAGAGTTATATATGGAATAAACAAAAACGTACAGTCAATAACACAATAGGAAATAAAAAATCTATATGCAATGTGTGCAAATGTAGTAAGTTATGGAGGTAAAGCAATAAATAGGCCATAGTGCAAAATAATTACAATTTAGTATTAACACTGGAGTGATAGATGTGCAGAAGATGATGTGCAAATAGAGATACTGGGGTGCAAATGAGCAAAATAAATAACAATGTAAATAACAATATGGGGCTGAGGTAGTTGGGTGGGCTAATTACAGATGGGCTGTGTACAGGTACAGTGATCGGTAAGCTGCTCTGACAACTGAGGCTTAAAGTTAATGAGGGCAATAAGTGTCTCCAGCTACAGAGATTTTTGTAGTTCGTTCCAGTCATTTGCAGCAGAGAACTGGAAGGAATGTCTGCCAAAGGAGGTGTTGGCTTTGGGGATGACCAGTGAGATATACCTGCTGGAGCGCATACTACAGGTGGGTGTTGCTATGGTGACCAATGAGCTAAGATAAGGTGGGGATTTGCCTAGAAGTGATTTATAGATGACCTGGAGCCAGTGAGTTTGGCGACGAATATGTAGTGAGGGCCAGCCAACGAGAGCATACAGGTCACAATGGTGGGTAGTACATGGGGCTTTGGTGACAAAACGGATGGCACTGTGATAGACTACATCCACTTTGCTGAGTCGAGTGTTGGAAGCTATTTTGTAAATGACATCGCCGAAGTCAAGGATCGGTAGGATAGTCAGTTTTACGAGGGCATGTTAAGCAGCATGAGTGAAGGAGGCTTTGTTGCAAAACAGGAAGCCGATTCTAGATTTAACTTTGGATTGGAGATGCTTAATGTGAGTCTGGAAGGAGAGTTTACGGTCTAACCACACACCTAGGTATTTGTAGTTGTCCACATATTCTAAGTCAGACCCGCCGAGAGTAGTGATTCTAGTCGGGCGGGCGGGTGCAAGCAGCGTTCGATTGAAGAGCATGCATTTAGTTTTACTAGCGTTTAAGAGCAGTTGGAGGCCACGGAAGGAGTGTTGTATGGCATTGAAGCTCGTTTGGAGGTTTGTTAACACAGTGTCCAATGAAGAGCCAGATGAATACAAAATGGTGTCGTCTGCATAGAGGTGGATCTGAGAGTCACCAGCAGCAAGAGCGACATCATTGATATACACAGAGAATAGAGTTGGCCTGAAAATTGAACCCTGTGGCACCCCCATAGAGACTGCCAGAGGTCTAGACAACAGGCCCTCCAATTTGACACATTGAACTCTATCTGAGAAGTAGTTGGTGAACCAGGCGAGGCAGTCAGTTGAGAAACCAAGGCTATTTAGTCTGCCAATAAGAATGCGGTGATTGACAGAGTCGAAAGCCTTGGCCAGGTCGATGAAGACGGCTGCACAGTACTGTCTTTTGTCAATCACGGTTATTATATCGTTTAGGACCTTGAGCGTGGCTGAGGTGCACCCATGACCAGCTCGGAAACCAGATTGCATAGCGGAGAAGGTACGGTGGGATTCGAAGTGGTCGGTGATCTGTTTGTTAACTTGGCTTTCAAATACTTTCGAAAGGCAGGGTAGGATGGATATAGGTCTGTAACAGTTTGGATCTAGAGTGTCACCCCCTTTGAAGAGGGGGATGACCGCGGCAGCTTTCCAATCTCTGGGGATCTCAGACGATACGAAAGAGATGTTGAACAGGCTAGTAATAGGGGGTGCGACAATTTCGCCGGCTAATTTTAGAAAGAAAGGGTCCAGATTGTCTAGCCCAGCTGATTTGTAGGGGTCCAGATTTTGCAGCTCTTTCAGGACATCAGCTATCTGAATTTGGGTGAAGGAGAAGCGGGGGGGGGGGGGGGGGGGGGGGCATGGGCAAGTTGCAGCGGAGGGTGCAGAGCTGGTGGCCGGGGTAGGGGTAGCCAGGTGGAAAGCATGGCCAGCCGTAGCAAAATGCTTATTGAAATTCTCGATTATCGTAGATTTATCGGTGGTGACAGTGTTTCCTAGCCTCAGTGCAGTGGGTAGCTGGGAGGAGGTGCTTTTATTCTCCATGGACTTTACAGTGTCCCAAAACCTTTTGGAGTTAGTGCTACAGGATGCACATTTCTGTTTGTAAAAGCTAGCCTTTGCTTTCCTAACTGATTGTGTATATTGGTTCCTGACTTTCCTGAAAAGTTGCATATCGCGGGGGTTGTTCGATGCTAATGCAGTACGCCACAGGATGTTTTTGTGCTGGTCAAGGGCAGTCAAGTCTGGGGTGAACCAGGGGCTATATCTGTTCTTAGTTCTGAATTTTTTGAATGGGGCATGCTTATTTAAGATGGAGAGGAAAGCACTTTTGAAGAACATCCAGGCATCCTCTACTGACGGAATGAGGTCAATATCCATCCAGGATACCCGGGCCAGGTCAATTAGAAAGGCCTGATCGCTGAAGTGTTTTAGGGAGCGTTTGACAGTGATGAGGGGTGGTCGTTTGACCGCGGACCCATTACGGACGCAGGCAATGAGGCAGTGATCGCTGAGATCCTGGTTGAAGACAGCGGAGGTGTATTTAGAGGGTAAATTAGTCAGGATGATATCTGTGAGGGTGCCCATGTTTACGGATTTAGGGTTGTACCTGGTAGGTTCCTTGATAATTTGTGTGAGATTGAGGGCATCTAGTTCAGATTGTAGGACGGCCGGGGTGTAAAGCATATCCCAGTTTAGGTCACCAAGCAGTACGAACTCTGAGGATAGATCAATCAATCAATCAATTTTATTTTATATAGCCCTTCTTACATCAGCTAATATCTCGAAGTGCTGTACAGAAACCCAGCCTAAAACCCCAAACAGCTAGTAATGCAGGTGTAGAAGCACGGTGGCTAGGAAAAACTCCCTAGAAAGGCAAAACCTAGGAAGAAACCTAGAGAGGAACCAGGCTATGAGGGGTGGCCAGTCCTCTTCTGGCTGTGCCGGGTGGAGATTATAACAGAACCATGCCAAGATGTTCAAAAATGTTCATAAGTGACAAGCATGGTCAAATAATAATCAGGAATAAATCTCAGTTGGCTTTTCATAGCCGATCATTAGAGTTTAAAACAGCAGGTCTGGGACAGGTAGGGGTTCCATAACCGCAGGCAGAACAGTTTAAACTGGAATAGCAGCAAGGCCAGGCGGACTGGGGATAGCAAGGAGTCACCACGGCCGGTAGTCCCGACGTATGGTCCTAGGGCTCAGGTCTCTCAGTTGGCTTTTCATAGCCGATCATTTAGAGTTGAAAACAGCAGGTCTGGGACAGGTAGGGGTTTCGTAGCCGCAGGCAGAACAGTTGAAACTGGAATAGCAGCAAGGCCAGGCGGACTGGGGGCAGCAGGGTGTCATCATGCCCGGTAGTCCTGACGTATGGTCCTAGGGCTCAGGTTCTCAGAGAGAAAGAGAGAACGAGAGAATTAGAGAGAGCATACTTAAATTCACACAGGACACTGGATAAGACAGGAGAAGTACTCCAGGTATAACCAACTAACCCCAGCCCCCCGACACATAAACTACTGCAGCATAAATACTGGAGGCTGAGACAGGGGGCAAGCAATACACATATGGTGTCCAGGGCACAACTGGGGGCTGAGGGGGGTCTGTAGCAAGCGGCAACAGTGAGAGACTTATTTCTGGAAAGGTGGATTTTTAGAAGTAGAAGCTCAAACTGTTTGGGCACAGACCTGGATAGTATGATAGAGCTCTGCAGTAGATTGCAACTCCGCCCCCTTTGGCAGTTCTATTTAGACGGAAAATGTTGTAGTTCGGGATGGACATTTCTGAATTTTTGGTGGCCTTCCTAAGCAAGGATTCAGACACTGCTAGAACATCAGGGTTGGCAGAGTGTGCTTAACGCAGTGAATAACTCAAACTTGGGGAGGAGGCTTCTGATGTTAACATGCAAGAAACCAAGGCTTTTACGGTTAAAGAAGTCAACAAAAGATAGCGCCTGGGGAGTAGGAGTGATACTGGGGGCTACAGGGCCTGGGCTAACCTCTACATCAGCAGAGGAACAGAGGAGGAATATAATAAGTATACGGCTAAAAAAACAGGCTATTCACACGAGGACACAACATAATACACGTCCGCACTGCTATGCCATCTTGGCACGCATGCACATACACACATACACATCCTCATACAGAACTCAGATTGAGGTTGTTCTTGAGGTCAAGCCCTCTATCAGTTTTCAGGCCATATATTCTCTCTCTCTGTATTGTCTTTAAAGACATGCTCTCTGTTCCTCATCTCTCAGTTCATTCAGATCCATCACAGGCCAGCCTACATGACAGCTGTTCAAAAGTTACTTGTCAAGGCATGTATCTCCTCATATACGAGTTTACCTGCAATACTCTCTGCAATATTACATCACACAGAACTCCCATCGGGAAATGTATCTAAGTTGCATCTCAGGGAATTTGTTATGTAAAGCACGTTTAAGTATGTATGGGATAGGCATAACATGAGAGCGAGAGAGCGAGAGAGCGAGAGAGCGAGAGTGCGAAACCCTATCCCTCTGTTCTATAAGCCTTGGTTTACTGTTGTCCTCTCAAGAGAAGAATGACTGATGCTGGGAGGAAAAGAGATGGAGGTCATGATGAGAGAGAGCACAAGCTTTTGACACCAACTGACACTCGCAACGCTGTCATCAAGACAAAGGGTGGCTATTTGAAGAATCTCACATATAAAATATATTTTGATTTGTTTAACACTTCTTTGGTTACTACATGATTCCATATGTGTTATTTCATAGTTTTGATGTCTTCACTATTATTCTACAATGTAAAACATTGTAAAAATAAAGAAAAACCCTTGAATGAGTAGGTGTGTCCAAACTTTTGACTGGTAGTGTATATCCAGACCACAGCACCACCAGACACATCCACACCCCCACCCCAACCAATCAACACCCCCCAAGTCAACCATGCCCACACACCATTTAGGCCCCCTCAAATCAGACCTATGCCCCTCCTGCCCACCCCATGCCCACCACTCCCGCAAAGAGGGCCTCAACACGAAAATCACACATACGCCCAGGCCGTGAGCAGGCAAACAGGCCCAACCCACACTCTTACACTAGCCCAAGCCAATGGTATGTACCAGGCTCTGCTCACACCTACTGTTTGTGTGTGTGTGTGTGTGTGTGTGTGTGTGTGTACATGTGTTCATGTGTGTGTGTGTGTATGTGTGTACATGTGTTTATACGTGTGTGTGTACGTGTATGCGTGTGCGTGAATGCATCCATTCGTCCGTGCGTGCATGCTTGTGTTTTTTGACGATTATTTTGTTTTCAAGATGGTCTTCATCCATAACCATTGGTTACACGATTAGAAGGTAATTGTGCCAGCTCTATACGTGCGCATGTGTTTGTATACCTCAGGTACAGTGGGGAAAAAAAGATTTAGTCAGCCACCAATTGTGCAAGTTCTCCCACTTAAAAAGATGAGAGAGGCAATTTTCATCATAGGTACACGTCAACTATGACAGACAAATTGAGATTTTTTTTTCCAGAAAATCACATTGTAGGATTTTTAATGAATTTATTTGCAAATTATGGTGGAAAATAAGTATTTGGTCACCTACAAACAAGCAAGATTTCTGGCTCTCACAGACCTGTAACTTCTTCTTTAAGAGGCTCCTCTGTCCTCCACTCGTTACCTGTATTAATGGCACCTGTTTGAACTTGTTATCAGTATAAAAGACACCTGTCCACAACCTCAAACAGTCACACTCCAAACTCCACTATGGCCAAGACCAAAGAGCTGTCAAAGGACACCAGAAACAAAATTGTAGACCTGCACCAGGCTGGGAAGACTGAATCTGCAATAGGTAAGCAGCTTGGTTTGAAGAAATCAACTGTGGGAGCAATTATTAGGAAATGGAAGACATACAAGACCACTGATAATCTCCCTCGATCTGGGGCTCCACGCAAGATCTCACACCGTGGAGTCAAAATGATCACAAGAACGGTGAGCAAAAATCCCAGAACCACACGGGGGGACCTAGTGAATGACCTGCAGAGAGCTGGGACCAAAGTAACAAAGCCTACCATCAGTAACACACTACGCCGCCAGGGACTCAAATCCTGCAGTGCCAGACGTGTCCCCCTGCTTAAGCCAGTACATGTCCAGGCCCGTCTGAAGTTTGCTAGAGTGCATTTGGATGATCCAGAAGAGGATTGGGAGAATGTCATATGGTCAGATGAAACCAAAATAGAACTTTTTGGTAAATACTCAACTCGTCGTGTTTGGAGGACAAAGAATGCTGAGTTGCATCCAAAGAACACCATACCTACTGTGAAGCATGGGGGTGGAAACATCATGCTTTGGGGCTGTTTTTCTGCAAAGGGACCAGGACGACTGATCCGTGTAAAGGAAAGAATGAATGGGGCCATGTATCGTGAGATTTTGAGTGAAAACCTCCTTCCATCAGCAAGGGCATTGAAGATGAAACATGGCTGGGTCTTTCAGCATGACAATGATCCCAAACACACCGCCCGGGCAACGAAGGAGTGGCTTCGTAAGAAGCATTTCAAGGTCCTGGAGTGGCCTAGCCAGTCTCCAGATCTCAACCCCATAGAAAATCTTTGGAGGGAGTTGAAAGTCCGTGTTGCCCAGCGACAGCCCCAAAACATCACTGCTCTAGAGTAGATCTGCATGGAGGAATGGGCCAAAATACCAGCAACAGTATGTGAAAACCTTGTGAAGACTTACAGAAAACGTTTGACCATTGTCATTGCCAACAAAGGGTATATAACAAAGTATTGAGAAACTTTTGTTATTGACCAAATACTTATTTTCCACCATAATTTGCAAATAAATTCATAAAAAATCCTACAATGTGATTTTCTGTATTTTTTTCCCTAATTTTGTCTGTCATAGTTGACATGTACCTATGATGAAAATTACAGGCCTCTCTCATCTTTTTAAGTGGGAGAACTTGCACAATTGGTGGCTGACTAAATACTTTTTGGAAATACTTTTTTCCCCCACTGTATATTTACAGTGAATGGGAGCAGTGTGAGACAGACAGCCTAAGGCTCTAGTCCCATTACTCTCCTACGCCTCAACAGGAAAACTACATTTACCCATCCCATGACCCTGCTCCCAGCAGCACACAGACTGCTAACGCTGTTATGATGGAGGTGAAAAGGCCACTGTCATAACACACACACACAGATGCTCTCACACCTACACACAATCAGATTGTACACACACACACACTCGTGTGTGTGCACGCACGCTTGTACTCGCACTCATGTATGTATATCACTAACTGTAAGTCGCTCTGGATAAGAGCGTCTGCTAAATGACAAATATGTAAATGTTGATGTATATACGCACGCACACACACACACACACACACACACACACAAACCGTGTGCTTGGCATCGCAGAAGAGATGTGCTTAGCATGCCTCCTCTAGTAAAGCCACCTAGTGGCAAAGGAAGGGAAAACACTTTTTAGTGTGAAGTATAGTTTTAGTAAGATGTGGGCAACTTTGCAAGTGCACACTAAAACTCAGACATCTATGCTAATGAAAAACAGCATTTGGTATTCCACTACTCCCTGTATGAGTCTCTGTGTGTATGGAGTTCTGCAGGTTATGTAATGCAGTCATATTTCTGTGCTGTCCATTCCAAGTTGGGGGGGGGGGGGGGGGGGGTTATAAAACCACAGGAGCAGTTATGATAGAGACATCTATGAGAGTCAGAGAGAGAGAGGGCCTCCCTACCTAAACTAAACATACACCCTGGGGGAGAGAGTGAGAGGGCCTCCCTACCTAAACTAAACATACCCCCTGGGGGAGAGAGGGAGAGGGTGGTGAGAGGGAAGAAAGAGAAAGAGACAGATAGAGGGAGAAAGATGGGTAAGAGAGGGAAAGAGAAAGACAGACCAATGGATGATACTTGGGTTGACCCCTCAGCTTTGCGAGGAAAGAGGAATAGAGATATGTAAAAGACCCAGAGGCTATATGACACCACCATCTGTGGGAGTCTGTAGATTGGAGTGATCAACTCAATGATCTCCTCTCTGCCTGTCTCCTAAACCTCATCTCTTGGACTGCTGCTTCACTTAATTTCCCTTTAAAATCAGTGTGTATTACATTTTAGTCATTTAGCAGACACTTTTACCCAGAGCAACTTACAGGAGCAATTAGGGTTAAGTGCCTACATCTACAGACTTTTCACCTAGTCTGCTCAGGGATTCGAACCAGCGACTTTTCAGTTACTGGCCTGACACTCTTAACCGCTAGGCTAGCTAATCGTGTGTGCGTGTGTGTGTGTGTGTGTGTGTGTGTGTCAGAGAGCGCGAGAGAGATCAAACTGGCTTTGATCTACTTACAAGCATTCCTCTAATCCACTCAATTGCATTGCTTTCCTTTTGATGTAAATATTTGCTCAAGAGCAGACACAAACAAAGTCATCTTCTCATACCCTGTATTTCTCCTTCATTCTGTCTGTCTGTCTGTCTGTCTCTCTAACTTTCTTCTCATCTCTCTGCCTCATCCCTCCCCCCTCTTCTCTACTGGCAGTCATATTGACAGAGATTATAGTTCAGATGAGTATTATGGATGGCAGAGAGAAAGATATAGCTGCAGTGGACAGGAGTTAAGAACAGTGGTTAGAGAGAGATTACCCTCCCTGTCCCACTCCTATCTGACCATGGGAGTCACTACATAGTCATGCTAGAACAGGTTTGGGGTAAGCTTGGGTTCCAGGAACTAACCTTGATTTCTAATGCTGCAATTCTACCGTATGTACAGATGAGGGCAGTGTAGATACACTTTTCATCAACTTGTGTGATGCCATCCCATTCCAACACAACTGCTCGCTGAGGATCTCACCAGCTAACTCCTGTCAGACTGAATGTAAATGACATTCAAGACCCATGTCTTGAAACATTGATTAAACTTTGATAGTATTCTAAAAGTGTGCAGATATTCTTCAGCTTTGTCCTGCATGTAACCTGAACCTGAGAAGGTTTATTTGAAGTGTGCCATTTTTAACTGTCTCTGACTCTCTGTGTTCAACCCAACTCGAGAGTCCATAGTGGACGTTATCTGCTAGAGTGTTATTGAAGCTGTTTTAGTGTAGCCTTGTGTTAAAGTCTGTTCCCAATCTGCTTCCTCAAGCTTATTATGACCCTCAGTTCTCTGTAACTCCGAAGAACAATGTAGAGCTGTGCACATGTGTCTGGTTCCATCAGCGTTACTCCCCAACAGGGGTGCTCCTTTCTCCTAAGTGGAGATTTTCTCTTTTCTCCCTCACTCACCTGTCCATCTCCTCATTAGAATTCCATGCTGTCACTGTCACTTATCCACTCAAGCTTAACATTGTTGTCATCTATTGCCCACCAGGTCCCCTTAGAGAGTTCCTCAATGAGCTTGACACCTTGATAAGCCATAGCGTGAACAGTCCTCCGTTCTGCCGTCTCTGGTCTCTTGGCCCTCCCACCCCTATGGGAGGGCAGCTCCCACTCAGCCCAGTCCAAGCTCTTCTCTGTCCTGGCACCCCAATGGTAGAACCAGCTTCCACCTGAAGCTCGGACAGCAGAGTCCCTGCCCATCTTCCGAAAATGAAGAAAACATGCCTTTTGTGAACCAACAGTGGCACTTGAATTTTTCCATCTTACTAGGTCTGACTTTGCTGATAGCTACTTTATTGAGGAAAAATGTAGGCCTACTTACTATGACATGTGGTTGTCCCACCTAGCTATCTTAAAATGAATACACTAACTTTAAGTCCCTCTGGATAAGAGCGTCGGCTAAATTACTAAAATGTTTATGCAACATTTTTGTCTGCCTTCCTGTGCTTTGTGAGTGTTTGTTTCTGCTAAGAGCTAAAGTAACTGCTCCCATACGCCCCTTGCCTGCTAGCCTGTTCACAATGCCTCCCATCCACACATCAAAGAGCTATGGAGAGTACTGCTCACTCACTATGACTTTCAACACCCCCCACTCAACCACACACACACACACTCACACACAGTGAAAGAGAGAGGGGAGGCGTGGGGGTCTCCAATGTGTCTGCTTTTCATTCAGTCTCTCATTATTGTCTGAGCCAGACGAGGACTGACATTATAGGCAGGAAGTGGGGTCTCTCTTTCATTCTCTCCCTCTCTTTCCCTCTGATACTCTAGCCGTCTCTCATTCCCTCACCCTTTCCCCCTCTCCATCTCTTCTCACCCCATTAATCATTTTCGCCCTCAAATCTCTTCCATTTGCTAACGCTGAAAGCACCTGTGTGCTTGTGTGTATGTGTATATCACAGCCCGATCACAGTGTTTAGAGTCAGGGGGTCATCATATCCAACTCCTAATTAAAACACTACACTGACTGCAGAGCACCTCTGCAGTAGAGGACATTCCTCAGGGCTAATTAACATTCCCACAATGATCCCTGATCTCAGACAGGCAGAATTCCAGAGCTCCTATTTCTCCTGGCTTTTCTTGCAGACCCTCCTCGTCATGGTTACATCCAGGCATCTGTCCCCTCATAGCATGGGGAATACGACCATCTCTGCTCCACTGGGCTAAAACTATGAGGAGGAGGGGTCACTGAGAGTGGGAATGTGTTTGTGTGTGACTCTCTGTAACATAAACTCTGATCAGATGTTGATTTAAACAACCTGCAGCTGCTTTGTCCCGTCCTTCAAACAGACAGACAGTTCACTGGAGGGTCAGAGAGAGAGAGGGACGGAGATAGAGCGAGAAGTGAGAGAAGAGAGAGAGAGAGCGAGGGGGGGGACAGAGAGAGGTTGTCTGTGTATACTCTGTGTGCTGATCTGTTTCCGAGAATGTTGACTGTTAATAACATCAGCGGTGGTGGCCATATTGAGTAAGCCTACGATAAAGCCGGCAGCTTTTTTTAATCATTCAATCCTAATCTCTTATATGCAAGGAGATTGAAGAAGAAGAGATAATATTAGCTCTCTCTATCACTCTCTCTTTCGCTCTGCATAACAATCTCACACAACTCTACTAGACACATAACTTTCTCACAGGCTGCCTGAGATTCAGTCCGTCTGTGTAACTCAAAAGTTAGTTAGACTTTCTTATCTCCAGCTCTGGTTGTTTTTGTCCTGATACAAGAGATGGAACAGTATTTTTTCATTTGAATTACATAGGGCTGAACTACAATACAATGTCTTTAGTATTTTTAAAGGGACATTTCTAAATGTTTCAACTTCATATTCATCATCTCCTGCACCACCTCTTCAACATCAACATATGTGAAAATGGCGGTTTCTATTTGTTGCTGTAAAAAAACAGAGAAATATGTGTTTCCAATGACATCATCGACCAATTAGTAGGCAAATAGTAGTCAATTAGTAGGCAATGCCTACTCACAATTGGACAAAATCACACAATGCACACCGATGTCATTGGAAACACTTATCATAGAAACGCCAAATTTACAAATACACTACGTGGCCAAAAGTATGTGGACTCGAACATCTCTGCTCGTGGAACATCTCATTCCAAAATCATTGGCATTAATACGGAGTTGGTCCCCCCTTTGCTGCTATAACAGCCTCCACTCTTCTGGGAAGGCTTCCACTAGATGTTGGAACATTGCTGCGGGGACTTGCTTCCATTCAGCCACAAGAGCATTAGTGAGGTCGGGCACTGATGTTGAGCGATTAGGCCTGGCTCGCAGTCGGCGTTCCAATTCATCCCAAAGGTGCTCAATGGGATTGAGGTCAGGGTTCTGTGCAAGCCAGTCAAGTTCTTCCACAAAGATCTCGACAAACCATTTCTGTATGGACCTCGCTTTGTGCACGGGGGCATTGTCATGCTGAAACAGGAAAGGGCCTTCCCCAAACTGTTGCCACAAAGTTGGAAGCACAGAATGCTGTACTGTTAAGATTGCCTTAGCCCAAACCATGAAAAACAGCCCCAGACCTTTATTCGTCCTCCATAAAACTTTACAGTTGGCACTATGCATTGGGGCAGGTAGCGTTCTCCTGGCATTCGCCAAACCCAGATTCGTCCGTCGGACTGCCAGATGGTAAAGCGTGATTCATCACTCCAGAGAACGCGTTTCCACTGCTCCAGTGTCCAATGGCGGCGAGCTTTACACCACTCCAGCCGACGCTTGGCATTGCGCATGGTGATCTTAGGCTTGTGTGCGGCTGCTTGGCCATGGATACCCATTTCATGAAGCTCCACATGATGCTCAAGAGGCAGCTTGGAACTCGGTAGTGAGGGTTGCAACCAACGGCAGACGATTTTTACGCACTACGCACTTCAGCACTCGCCGGTCCCGTTCTGTGAGCTTGTGTGGCCTATCACTTCACGAATGAGCCGTTGTTGCTCCTAGACGTTTCCACTTCACAATAACAGCACTAACAGCACCTTCGAAAAGTATTCAGACCCCTTGACTTTTTCCACATTTTGTTACATTACAGCCTTATTCTAAAATGTATTAAGTTGTCCCCCCCCCCATCAATCTACACACAACATCCCATAATGACAAAGCAAAAACAGATTTTTAGAATTTTTTGCAAATGTATAAAAAAAACGACTTTACTCAATACTTTGTTGAAGCACCTTTGGCAGTGATTACAGCCTAGAGTGTTTTTGGGGATGACGCTACAAGCTTGGCACACTTGTATTTGGGCAGTTTCTCCCATTCTTCTCTGCAGATCCTCTCAATCTCTGTCAGGTTGGATGGGGAGCGCCACTCCTGCGTTGTCTTGGCTGTGTGCTTAGGGTCGTTGTCCTGTTGGAAGGTGAACTTTCGCCCCAATCTGAGGTCCTGAGCCACTCTGGAGCAGGTTTTCATTAAGGATCTCTCTGTTAATTTTTTCCTCAGTCCTGACTAGTCTCCCAGTCCCTGCCGCTGAAAAACATCACAGCATAATGCTGCCACCACCGTGCTTCACCGTAGGGATGGTGCCAGGTTTCCTCCAGACGTGACACTTGGCATTCAGGCCAAATCAAATCAATCTTGGTTTCATCAGACCAGAGAATCTTGTTTCTCATGGTCTGAGAGTCCTTTAGGTGCCTTTTGGCAAACTCCAAGCGGGCTATCATGTGCCATTTATTGAGGAGTGGCTTCCGTCTGGTCACTCTACATTTTACATTTTTTTACATTTTGGTCATTTTGCAGAAACTCTTATCCAGAGTGACTTGCTCAACTAAAGTAGATAAACAACATATCGCAGTCATAGCAAGCAAACAGTTTTTGTAACTGTTACTGAGAATGCTGTTGCTGTTAGGGCTGAGTACTTGCACATTTATTTTTGTATTTTAAAATACAAAAATGCATGTATTTTAATGAAATATATTACAAAATAAATGTATACAAGTATTTTGTAGTTTATTTTGATACATTGATCATTATAGTATTTTGTATCTGTGTTTTGTAATTGTATTTCTGCCCATCCCTGAAGGCTACCATGATACAGTGGTACCTTTCTCTCTGCCTTCTCCTTAGACAGGTATTAGTGTCATTCTTTGCTATAGGACGGTATTCTCTTCTTTAATCGCAGACTGATAAAGATGCAGGGTGTGTCAGTGTGTGTGTGTGTACGCTCACTTGTATTTTTGGTTTTACTACCCTTCTCGGGACCAGAAGTCCTCACAAAGATAGTATAACCCGATCCCCACAAGGAAAAAGGCTATTGTAGGTTTAGGGGTTAGGTTTAGTACTGTGTGTCAAAAAAAATAACAAATCTTGTGGACATGAATGTTCATCCTATCCTAATCCTAATCCATGTCTCCGTTTGTTTTGCATGTCTCTGCTCTGGATATGACCTTTCCCCTTCATCCTCCTCCTCCATTTCCTTTAAAGGTAAGATCAACAATCCTTTTATTTAACTCTTTATCTGCCACTGTGATATCAGCTCTGCTGACTTCTAACACACACACACAAACAAGAATTCACTCCAATAATTAGACACACACAAAAACAAATGATACAGTACACACGCCACACTAGTGATGTCAGAGTAGTCCCAGGAGTGTGTTAGTTGGTCCCAGGAAGGTCCTGAGAGCAGGGAGTGACCTTGTCCCTGAGACTGACCCTGACTGTGACCCCTAACACACTCCATGGCCTGGTTCTGTTTCCTGTAATAGAGCTGCTGGAATATCTTGATGCATTTATACAGTAACACAATACACACACATTCTATTTAGTGTTAGTCGAGCATGGTTGACTGAGTTCCTCATGCATGCACACATTTGCATTCGGACACACACATACACACACACACACACACTGTTCAGTGTTAATCAACCATGGCTGACTGAGGTCCTCTTTGGTGTGAGAGTGTAAGGGAGAATGCATGCATGTGTGCACATATGCACAGTCACAAAATGAACACATAGCAAACTACCAAGTCCCCCTTTTGCTCCAATGATCCCCCAGTGTGTTAGCAGTATATCAGCCTCAGTGTGTTAGCAGTATATCAGCCTCAGTGTGTTAGCAGTATATCAGCCTCAGTGTGTTAGCAGTATATCAGCCTCAGTGTGTTAGCAGTATATCAGCCTCAGTGTGTTAGCAGCATATCAGCCTCAGTGTGTTAGCAGCATATCAGCCTCAGTGTGTTAGCAGT
This sequence comes from Coregonus lavaretus, assembly GCF_964263955.1. NCBI lineage: Eukaryota > Metazoa > Chordata > Actinopteri > Salmoniformes > Salmonidae > Coregonus > Coregonus lavaretus. The sequence goes on from NC_140011.1 coordinate 11,601,873, forward strand.
ATATCAGCCTCAGTGTGTTAGCAGCATATCAGCCTCAGTGTGTTAGCAGCATATCAGCCTCAGTGTGTTAGCAGCATATCAGCCTCAGTGTGTTAGCAGCATATCAGCCTCAGTGTGTTAGCAGTATATCAGCCTCAGTGTGTTAGCAGTATATCCTCCTAGCCCCAGTGTGTTAGCAGTATATCAGCCTAGTCCCAGTGTGTTAGCAGTATATCAGCCTAGCCCCAGTGTGTTAGCAGTATATCCTCCTAGCCCCAGTGTGTTAGCAGCAGTATATCAGCCTAGCCTCAGTGTGTTAGCAGTATATCAGCCTCAGTATGTTAGCAGTATATCAGCCCCAGTGTGTTAGCAGCAGTATATCAGCCTAGCCCCAGTGTGTTAGCAGTATATCAGCCTAGCCCCAGTGTGTTAGCAGTATATCCTCCTAGACCCAGTGTGTTAGCAGTATATCCTCCTAGCCCCAGTGTGTTAGCAGCAGTATATCAGCCTAGCCCCAGTGTGTTAGCAGTATATCCTCCTAGCCCCAGTGTGTTAGCAGCAGTAAATCAGCCTAGCCCCAGTGTGTTAGCAGCAGTATATTACCCTATATGTTAGCTATCCCATCACAATGAACCCAGTGAGGACCGAGGAGCGACAGTAAAGGTGTCAGCAGCAGCTAACACTATGAACTGGGTCAGCTACAGGCTGCCGGCATTTAAATTGAACATACAAGTGGCGCAGTGGTCTAAGGCACTGCATTGCAGTGTTAGCTGTGCCACTAGAGATCCTGGTTCGCATCCAGGCTCTGTCGTAGCCGGCCGCGACCGGGAGACCCATGGGGCGGCGCACAATTGGCCCAGCGTCTTCCAGGGTAGGGGAGGGAATGGCCGACAGGGATGTAGCTCAGTTAGTAGAGCATGGTGTTTGCACTAATGTATGCACTCACTAAATGTATGCACTCACTAACTGTAAGTTGCTCTGGATAAGAGCGTCTACTAAAATGTAAATGCAATACTATAAACTCACACAGAGGAACTGTGTGTCTCATCAACATTTTGTGTATACTATATAGACCAATGCTCCCAGTCTAGTGAGTTAGTAGGCTAGTGTGCCCAGTGTAGAGTCCTGTCTTTTATGAGCTGCTCTAGGGTGTTGCATATCCAGCACTGGGCTCCTTAACCACTCCCGAGGGACCTAGTGAACACAATCCCTGTCTGTTAGGGGCCTGTGGAGCCACTCTGAGTGAACAATGCTCCTGTCTGTTAGGGGCCTGTGGAGGCACTCTGAGTGAACACTGCTCCTGTCTGTTAGGGGCCTGTGGAGCCACTAGGTGAACACTGCTCCTGTCTGTTAGGGGCCTGTGGGGCCACTCTGAGTGAACACTGCTCCTGTCTGTTAGGGGCCTGTGGGGCCACTCTGAGTGAACACTGCTCCTGTCTGTTAGGGGCCTGTGGGGCCAAAAGGTGAACACTGCTCCTGTCTGTTAGGGGCCTGTGGGGCCACAAGGTGAACACTGCTCCTGTCTGTTAGGGGCCTGTGGAGCCACTCTGAGTGAACACTGCTCCTGTCTGTTAGGGGCCTGTGGAGCCACTAGGTGAACACTGCTCCTGTCTGTTAGGGGCCTGTGGGGCCACTCTGAGTGAACACTGCTCCTGTCTGTTAGGGGCCTGTGGGGCCACAAGGTGAACACTGCTCCTGTCTGTTAGGGGCCTGTGGGGCCACTCTGAGTGAACACTGCTCCTGTCTGTTAGGGGCCTGTGGGGCCACAAGGTGAACACTGCTCCTGTCTGTTAGGGGCCTGTGGGGCCACAAGGTGAACACTGCTCCTGTCTGTTAGGGGCCTGTGGGGCCACTAGGTGAACACTGCTCCTGTCTGTTAGGGGCCTGTGGGGCCACTCTGAGTGAACACTGCTCCTGTCTGTTAGGGGCCTGTGGGGCCACTCTGAGTGAACACTGCTCCTGTCTGTTAGGGGCCTGTGGGGCCACAAGGTGAACACTGCTCCTGCCTGTGTAAGTTAATGTGCTCTGCTGTGTTCATGTTGAGCCACTCCCTATAATCACATACTGTACTATTGTAGTCCCCAGGCCTAATCCTCTCACTACACTACCACCAGGGGAATATAACCACAATCCTACAATCTTTACTCAACAAAGAGGGTGGAGGAGAGGGAGAGATGGAGTGAGGGAGAAATATATGGATTTGGGGACAGAATGTAGTCCAAGGAAAAGACAGTGATTCTATTGGAGAGGTAGAAGGACATTTTCCTTCACCAATGCTGTATAGCAAATTAGTTTGATTCCAACTGTGGTTTACTGTAGATGCTGTAATGCTTATCCTATACATAAGCAGTTTGATGTAACTACAGGGATTGTGTCTCTGCTGTCTCTACCAGGTGTTGAAGTCTAGGTCTTTGTACACAATTCAACTGATCTTCTATTATAGAACTCAAAATAGACCCATTGTACGTTTGTGTATTGTCCAAATGTGTATGAATGGGTATCTGAAGTGTGTGTGTGTCCTCTTTGTGTCCATCTGGCTGTGGTCTAGTCCAGCTGCCTGACCCACACCTTTATAGCTCACTCCTATAGGTTCTCTGACATGCCTAGAGCTGCTTTTCCATTGGTTGTCACTGGCGTGCCTAGAGGGGCAAGCATGAACCCCATGATAATGAGATTATCTTAAAGTGTGGACTAGGCTTGACTGGACTGGACTGTGCTGTGAGTTTAGACTGGTACTATACTTGGTTCTAGAGTCATTTGGAGTGGACTGGGATTGTGAATGTAGCATAGGAATGGAATGAGGTTAGAGAGAATAAATCATATTGTAGTCTCATATGTTGAGGTTTACAGATCATTTCATCTTGGTCCAAGTCTGTGGAAAGACAGGGTGGAAGAGGCAATGAGAATAATTAATGAGAAATGGAGAGGAAGAAAGAGATTGAGGAAGGAAATTGAGATTTAAAGCCAAACAGATGTAAATCCAAACAGATGTAAAGCCAAACAGATGTAAAGCCATGTAAATCTAAAGGCTTCCTATTGCACTTCCACCCCCATTCCATCACACTGCTGATCCCTGCCAGGTTTTCACCACAGCCCAAACTTTTCTTCTGTTGTTCTCTCTTAACTCAATGGCATGAGTTGAGAGACATGCAGCCCTACACACACACAGCCCTGCAGGTTGGCAGGTCGAGGGAGGAGAGGCATTGTAATAGTATCTCTCAGGGTAACTAGTAGGCTTCTCCCCGAGTGGCTGACTTAATGACTGAGTGAGAGAACGACAGAGGAGGAGTGGTCTATCTTTCTCTTTCTTCAGAATTCCTCCAGTCACTCCTGGCTGGCAATGGGAATGGGAACAGCTTTCCTGTGATTCAGAATACAGAGACACTGCGTTCAGGACACTCTGGCGTCTGACGCTCTGGGAAACTTTAGAAGGGAGTTTATTTCGGAAGTTGGAGCAGAGTTTTTGGAAGTTTGGGTACAGTGAATGGCGTGAAGTTGGAGTGCATTTGGGAAGTTGGAGAAGAGTTTTGGGACGTTTTGATAAGAGTGGAATTTAAGTGTACTTGGGATAGAGTGAGAGTTGCACTGGCTTGGTCCTGGGTTTTTGGAAGGACAATGGCAGGGGCAGGCATTACCAGGAAGGGTTCTGGGAGACCCTCGTACTACTACAGGTTTCTGGGCCGCACTCGTCTCCAACGGCAACGCAGCAGGTCCCGCAGCCGCACCAGACCAGCAGCCAGCAGGGGTAACACAGACCACCACAGTCCACTATCTCTCTGTCGTTTGTTTCTTTGTGTTTTCTTCCTGCCTGTCTGTCTGCCACTGTGAGATGACAGGGTAGCTTTGATGTCTCCTCTCTGTCATTGAGGAGGCACGATGATCACGCCACATCTTAATGGCAAAGTGCACACACTCTCCGACACACAAAAAGTTCACAGGCAAACACATACAAAGACACAGATATACACACACACACACACACACATACACACACACACACAAACAAAGACATAGATACGCACATACACACACACACACACACACACACACAAACAAAGACATTGATACGCACATACACACACACACAAACAAAGATATAGATATGCACACACACACACACACGTGGGGACTTGGGAGTTCCGAGCACAATTGTCCCACCTTGATCTTTATTACACACTCAGCCACAGAACCAGAGGAGCAGGAAGAGTAGAGCTGACGTCTTTACTCACTTTAGGACACACATACTCACACTCACACAAACATACACACACACTGCCCTACACTGGCCTGCTTTGTGATACAGTATGGTTTCAGTGACAGAGTGATGTGATGATATTGTGTTCTGTGTGTGTGCCTGTCTCCTTGTCTGACCTTCCTGGCTAAGTTTGCACTCGTATAGCTGAAAAATAGTTCTGTTTGTTTACTAACTTATCTCTGATGGGGATTCGTCCAATAATGAAGTGGATAGGGGAGGGCATGCATGTCTGTGTGTTTGCTTTATTGATGCTCTGTTGAGCCCAATTCTGCTCGTTAGCGAGTGGTTGTCTCAGTCTTTTGTTTGTGAAGAATAAAAGTGAATAGAGAAGAGAAGTGAAGAGAATAAAGGAGAAGAGATGAAAAGTGAATGGGAGTTTAACTCTGTAATCATCCACCCTGTATGTGTTCTCCCCCATTGTATACAGAGGAGTCCAATGGCACTGCACACAAACACTGTTCTTTTACTGGTCTGTCTTTGTTTAGGTTTTGGTTGTTTAGGTCACCTTTGTTTGAGTCAGGAGCTAGGTTTCTATTCAATTGGCAACATATTTTCATGTGAAAATTCTAGAATCCGCAGAAAGAAAATATGTGAATTTTCCCACTAGTGGTGTGTTTCCACCAAATTTACTTTTTGCTGATAAAAATAAGTGCTTGATGACGTAGTGCACACACAATTTACTTTTTCGCTTAAGTTTTCATGTACCGAATAAAAATCTAAAGTTCAATATGTTTCCATCATTTTCAACTCTACTGATAGTTTTGTCACAAAAACTGTTGGGTGAAATAGAACCCATTTCAGTGTTAATTTAACTCCTGAATCAACACTAGAAATGTTACACTGAAAAATCAACACTAGTTAACTCTTGCCAATTTGCTGTGTTCTATGAAAGGGACACATCTGCAGGCTTCCATACATTTCAAGAACCTTTTCGAATTCTGAAGAACTGCAGATGCCAAGTCAAGAACCCCACACTTAACTCAGTGGTTATTTTTTGGGCAACAGTTCTCAAAATAACCTTAAGAGCTGAGGAAGAACCATTTAAGAGCCTGTTTTTCTTTCAGTGCACTTGTATCAGTGTGTACGGTATGGTATGTGTGTGTGTGTCTGCACAGAGAACAAGTGTGTGTTATCTCATGGAAGTTGCGGTGGCCTCTGACGTATGTTCTATGGCTGGTACAGTAAACACACAGACAGTTGGCGTGTGTATGTGGGAGGGGGGGGGTCTGAGGCCTGTCTCTGTGTGTGTCTATCAGATCCTATCAATGCTAGTCTTATCATGATTACAACTGTACCTGTAGGTGGTTCACATTTACATATTCAGACTCCCTGGTGGTTATGGCCTCCCTTATCTCACCACCTGGGCACAATCATAAAGTAATCACGCTTTAGTCACACACAGATGCATGCAAGCACACACACACACACACACACACATTGTTATATCCGGTCATGAGTGTGTTTGATGCTCTCATCAGAAGCCAGGGGAAACTCTTAGCTAGCTTGAGGCTGTTTGTCTGTGGTAGGACTTGACCTGTGAAGAGCTTCATTGTGTGCCTATGTGGACAAATAGAATCCTTATGCAAACACTGCTCTATTACTCAGCTCTATCATAGCCAGTAGAAGTATAGGAAACAATGGACAAAAACTGTCAGGAGCTCTTTTTATAGTAATTATTCTGTGTGTGTTCTGTTTTTTTTCCATGAGAGAGAGAGGTTGTTAAATAGGGTTAATTAGGTTTGGTAATAAAGAGTTAACAACATATCACAGCCCAGAACACCGTTTGTCTCTGTTACACTGTTCATGGTACTTTTACGTTTTCTTTCTACACTGAAGGGTTCTACGGTGTCCTGTTCTATGCTGAACATTGATTCCTGAGTTGTGTTGCTCTATGTGTGGTGTAGGGTAGTGTTTGTGTGATTTTGTTTTCCCTTCTTGTGTGTCCTCTCTCATACAGGACGTTATCGCTGTCTTTCACTAGCTATCCATCATCCTCCCCCTCTTTCTCTTCAATCTCACCACAAACTCACATTACATCAGTGCACCATCCAGCAGCTGCTGTTGAATGGTAGGTTGAGTAACATTCATAAACACACACACACACACACACACACCACAGCAGCTGTCTGGGACGGGCCGAAGATATACGCTCCCTTTTGAACAACTGAGCCCCCAGCTTTCTCTTTCTCTCTTTCTTCTTTTTAAAATGTATTGTGGGATCTGTTCTTTCTTCTCTTTCATCTGCTGGACGACAGATGTAGATCTGTTTAGGCTGTTATGTGGCTGTTACAGTGTGACCACCAGCTGTAGGCTACAGTCAGAGCATGCTAACACTATCACACCTACACAATGGAACATAGTGTAGTGGAACGTATTAACCATACTGTATCACCAGATCGTGTCATTTTTTCAGGAAAGACTCAGGGCCCTGGGTAGAAACCATAACTGGGGCCTATGTTTTTCCTTGAATAGGGTGGGTGTGTCAGTGTTGGCTGTCATAATGTTGTTTATGACAGATCTCTGCTTTCCTCTCCATGTGTGTCTCACTAAACTAGCGGGAAGTGAAGAAGTGAAGCAGGCCTGTGGATGGGAAACATGGATGCACCAACATGGTGCTGAATGATAAGTCAGTTTCCAAAACCCAGGTTAATTTACAACTAAACACAGGAAACTGGAACACTGCCTGGTTCTGACGCCTGTACTCTGCCGGTGTGTTTGTATAGAGATAGAGAAGAGAGACAGTGAGATACTGTGGGATCATCATGATATTTAACCCAGAATCAGGGTTTAGCACTGGCTGTTGTCATAAAGCCAGTGGCATTAGAAGCTGCTCCCTGTAGTACCTAAACCAGCCAAGACTAGACTGGATGGAGGTTTGAGCATATAGCCCTGCATGGAAGCTGCCACAGTCAGAGAGTGGTCTGACTGTGGATGTGGGTGTCTGGGGAGAGGGAGGTAGAGGACAGGCTGTGATTCTGCCCGTCCTTCTATCTAAGACCCTCCTGTCAACACACAAACACATAATCGTGACACACACTGTCCCACAGTGCATTAGTTTAGTGCAATGGTTCTTAAACTTTTTCACCTCGAGACCCGAATAAGAAACTGACCGTCCTTCCAAATCCAAATGGTCCTCCAACGACCCAAATTAAGAAGAAATAGTGTGCGATTATAGATGTCTTCTCATAACTCGAGACCCACCTCTCACATGACCAGGGCCCACTTTGGGTCCCGACCTGGTTTAGTACATTCATCGACAAGCCATATTAGCTGACCTTTGAGTGTGCTGCACTCTATTAGGGGAGGACATGTTATGTTTGTTGTGTGTCTGTTAGGGATTTTTTATTTTTTAAGGCTTTGTCTAAAATCAAATGCAATTTTCTATGTGACATTGCTAAATAGCCTACAAGGATAGACCATTACATTTGAAAAGTTATTAAAACAAGAGTTTTATGACAGTTATGAATGCGCCCAATAAAAAAGATGCACTGGTACGTAGCCTACACACGTTTCACACCTGTACCTTGTTGTTATTGTCTGTCAATCAAAGCGACACTACAGTCAGAGGCTCCATGTGTAGGAAGGGAGATTCCTAATCAATGCTAAATGGAATTAAAATTACCTAATTTAATTGGCTAAATGAGAAGGAGTAGGCTATAATGGTCAACCAACAGGTAGGACGTTGTTTCATATGAATGGAGTTATTGAAGACATTGGACGGGGAGCGCCGCAAATTAGCCTCAATTAGACTTGCTACTTTAGCTAGTTAGCTGACTAACTTAGCTGGCTACTGTAGCTAGCTAGCTTCTTTACCACAATTTGATGCAGTCAAGACAGGCACTACCAGATGGTATGATAGATAACCTATGACAGCAACAGGTTTGTCTAACTAGCGTGAGTCGGTTTTCTCTCTCGCTCGCTCTCTCTCCCTCCGTGCCACACACATAGACTGTCACACACTACAGGTCTTCACGGATCTACCCGAACCCAATTTCCCGAGATCTGACCCATGATTTTGGTGGACACGGACCTCAGATCTGTTTAAAAATATGTGAAATACCGACCGTTCCTAGTTCCTAAACAACATAAACGCACATTCCACACATGTAGGTTACATTTTATTCTCTTAAATGATTGTCAGGGAGTCCCCTTTCATCAAACCAAATGTGTCAAAATATAATTTTATGACAGTACTACATATGTATTTGCTTTATTAATACGAGCCACTGCATGTGACACGGGGTAAAATAGGCCAGGGTTTCCCAAACTCTGTCCCCCCCCCCCACACACACACACACATACATTTCAATTGTAGAAATTGGCTGATTATTGGCTGATTTTAAGATGAAAACTTCAACCCTGTTACTTTATTTGGCATCTAGGCACTTACTAGTCATTTATTTAACTTAACATAGCCTTGCAGTCCACTTTTTTTGTATTTTTATAACCTCTCATGTCACCCCGCTCCTCCGCACACTCCACTGGCTTCCAGTTGAGGCTCGCATCTACTACAAGACCATGGTGCTTGCCTACGGAGCTGTGAGGTGAATGGCACCTCCTTAACTTCAGGCTCTGATCAGACCCTACACCCAAACGAGGGCACTACGTTCATCCACCTCTGGCCTGCTGGCCCCCCTACCTCTAAGGAAGCACAGTTCCCACTCAGCCCAGTCAAAGCTATTCGCTGCTCTGGCACCCCAATGGTGGAACAAGCTCCCCCATGACGCCAGGACAGCGGAGTTACTGACCACCTTCCGGAGACACTTGAAACCCTACCTCTTTAAGGAATAAAAAAGTGGTTGTCCCACTGGCTATCATAAGTTGAATGCACCAATTTGTAAGTCGCTCTGGATAAGAGCGTCTGCTAAATGACGTAAATGTTTTTACAGACAACCAAAGCTCTTTACAGTGTAGAGGGAAACTCATCACCCTAACCCCACTTACAAACTCTTTCTTTGTATATATTTTATTGGCCCATCCACCCCCTCGGAGGAGGACAAAAGTAACTGTGTTTAAAAATTTTGTTTTTTACAGATACTGTATCTTTGAACTTACTGCCTTCTTGTTCACTTCAGCAGCATATTTATCTTTGGCTTTTGTTTGTCTGTATTTCCCCTGGTGACATTCATAAGTCTTTATGCCCACAACTTGAAATGGCACACCATTCAATGGGAGACTTTTCCTCTCCCAACTGAGTTTTTTTTTTATGCTGAAGGCTGTGCATCTGTTCAAGGTAAAGAATATGATATATTACTCTTAGAATGAAAGGCTTGTAGGGAAGCTAAGAATGTTGCTCTATCAAATAGAATAACTCCACTGTGCTTGGAATGGAATCCCTTATGCTAGCTAGTTAGCTCATTTTAGATGAGAGTAGCAAAAGTTAGCTACTAGCTATCTAAAAAAAACTTACCTTTTTGCCCAAAACTTTTGTCCTTTCTCAATGTTATACATTTTAGTGACGTTGCCAATTCTTGTTCCCAAATGTATTTTGTTATTTAGTCATCAAACTTGAACTCAAGATATGCTATTTAGAAATAGAGGCATTACCCGCGAACCGGAATACGCATCATCACACTCCCTCATCTGATTGGTCGGGCAGGTGGGCCTTCTGACTTTGTGGCTGTGGTAACTAGTGACGACTAGGAATGACAATGTATGAGCCTCATTTGTGCACATTGTGGATACGGAGGGATAAGAAAGTTGCCAATATTTTCAAGACCTGAGCTATTTAATGTATTTATTTTATTTATTACATTTACTCGTTTATTTAGGCTATTTAATGTATTAGTTTAGGCCTATTTAGTAGCCTAGGCTATTTTTCTATTTTCTTTGGGCTATTTTTTTAATGTAAAATAATTTGTTAACTAATGTTGAATGACTCGAGTCAAGTGTGATATTTGTCAGCATAAAGCTGAGTGACTCACTCATACGCTAGTGTCGTGGCTTTCATTCAAAACAAATAAGTTATACTATAATGCAGAGTTAACAACACATTCTTTGATTGTCTTTAAAAATATATAATTTTTGACCAAGTTAATCTGCTTGTGTGTGTGTGTGTGTGTGTGTGTGCGTGTGTGCGTACGTGCGCGTGTGCGGTAGACTGATAGCCTGGCCATCGCTGACTGTATTAAGCATCCTAAAATCACCACATATAAATCCTCTAATCTAAAAAATTTGGTAAACAGGCTCAGGCAGCACTGTCAAGAATGCTGGAACTGTGTTACCCTCCCTGCAAAAACAGCCATTTCCTCCTCCTCCTGCCTCCTACAGCCTGCCTTTCCCACAAACACACAGACAAAGGCCCTCCGCAGCCAAGCCAAACAAGAAACAGCACCCCCCTCTCTCTCTCTTAGCTTTGTATGGAAACAGAATTTTGGGACTGTATATGCATCTGATAGTGATTTTACTGCTTCTTGTGGAAAGTACCACTGCTCTTGGTGGGATGTTCTTACTAGTTCTAAGAGAGGATGTGTTTGTACATTTGTGAGTTGAGTATTGTATAAGAAAGAAAGCTACTTTAGTTCCTTACAATATGAACTTACGCAGGAGCTGGCAACAACAGGGTCGAGTGCTGGTTAAGTGACTGTCTGTGTCTGCAGGTGTTTATTGTTTCTCTCAGATGATAAGACACTCTGAAGCCTTTTATCACCCGCTAAGTGGAGGGTACATATCTGCACAGAGAGAGAGAGAGAGAGGTCAAAAGTCCAGGGTGCTCCTCACAAGTCACAACTCAGTGTTAACACACTACTAAGGCCCTATTCCAACTACGAAAGATGAAGGACAGTCTGAGGAGTGGCGAAATAGATTTCTACTTTTCAATTCACATTACATCCTTGTGTTTCCTACTTTGTGGCTGGCAACCCGACATTCTTGGTCCCCAGCTCAAATTGGCCGTAGATATCACAGTAGCCACTAGCCAGTAAGCACAAACTATTTAACAATCCGAGCAACTTTTCTTCTAAAACATATTACAGTATTGAATAATACAACCAAACCATATTACACTCTTGAATAATGCAACTATCTACAAGCATGTGCAGACAATTAAAGTGATTATTTTCTTGTCCATACACATTAAATTAGCTGACAATACACAACTAACTCCTGCTAGCTAGCTAACTGGGTCATTCCTCCCAACTTGAAAAACTAAGTATATACAGTACCAGTCAAAAAATTTGAACACACCTACTCATTCAAGGGTTTTTCTTTATTTTTATTATTTTCTACTTTGTAGAATAATAGTGAAGACATCAAAACTATGAAATAACACATATGGAATCATGTAGTAACCAAAAAAGTGTTAAATAAATCCAAATATATTTGATATTTTAGATTATTCAAAGTAGCCACCCTTTGCCTTGATGACAGCTTTGCACACTCTTGGCATTCTCTCAACCAGCTTCACCTGGAATGCTTTTCCAACAGTCTTGAAGGAGTTCCCACATATGCTGAGCACTTGTTGGCTGCTTTTCCTTCACTCTGCCGTCCGACTCATCCCAAAGCATCTCAATTGGGTTGAGGTTGGGTGATTGTGGAGGCCAGGTCATCTGATGCAGCACTCCATCACTCTCCTTCTTGGTCAAATAGCCCTTACTTAGCCTGGAGGTGTGTTTTGGGTCATTGTCCTGTTGAAAAACAAATGATAGTCCCACTAAGCGCTAACCAGATGGGATGGTGTATCGCTGCAGAATGCTGTGGTAGCCTGCTGGTTAAGTGTGCCTTGAATTCTAAATAAATCACAGACAGTGTCACCAGCAAAGCACCCCCACACCATCACACCACCTCCTCCATGCTTCACGGTGGGAACCACACATCCAGAGATCATCCGTTCACCTACTCTGCGTCTCATAAAGACACGGCGGTTGGAACCAAAAATCACAAATTTGGACTCATCAGACCAAAGGACAGATTTCCACCAGTCTAATGTCCGTTGCTCGTGTTTCTTGGCCCAAGCAAGTCTCTTCTTATTATTGGTGTCCTTTAGTAATGGTTTCTTTGCAGCAATTTGACCATGAAGGCCTGATTCACGCAGTCTCCTCTGAACAGTTGATGTTGAGATGTGTCTGTTACTTGAACTCTGTGAAGCATTTATTTGTGCTGCAATCTGAGGTGCAGTTAACTCTAATGAACGTATCCTCTGCAGCAGAGGTAACTCTGGGTCTTCCTTTCCTGTGGCGGTCCTCATGAGAGCCAGTTTCGACATAGCGCTTGATGGTTTTTGCGACTGCACTTGAAGAAACTTCCAAAGTTCTTGAAATGTTCCGGATTGACTGACCTTCATGTCTTAAAGTAATGATGGACTGTCGTTTCACTTTGCTTATTTGAGCTGTTCTTGCCATAATATGGACTTGGTCTTTTACCAAATAGGGCTATCTTCTGTATACCACCCCTACCTTGTCACAACACAACTGATTGGCTCAAACGCATTAAGAAGGAAGGAAATTACACAAATTAATGTTTAAGAAGGCACACCTGTTAATTGAACTGCATTCCAGGTGACTACCTCATGAAGCTGGTTGAGAGATTCCCAAGAGTGTGCAAAGCTGTCATCAAGGCAAAGGGTGGCTACTTTGTAGAATCTCAAATATAAAATATATTTTGATTTGTTTAACACTTTCATGTTACTACATGATTCCATACAGTGGGGAAAAAAGTATTTAGTCAGCCACCAATTGTGCAAGTTCTCCCACTTAAAAAGATGAGAGAGGCCTGTAATTTTCATCATAGGTACACGTCAAATATGACAGACAAAATGAGAAAAAAAAATCCAGAAAATCACATTGTAGGATTTTTTATGAATTTATTTGCAAATTATGGTGGAAAATAAGTATTTGGTCAATAACAAAAGTTTCTCAATACTTTGTTATACACCCTTTGTTGGCAATGACACAGGTCAAACGTTTTCTGTAAGTCTTCACAAGGTTTTCACACACTGTTGCTGGTATTTTGGCCCATTCCTCCATGCAGATCTCCTCTAGAGCAATGATGTTTTGGGGCTGTCGCTGGGCAACACGGACTTTCAACTCCCTCCAAAGATTTTCTATGGGGTTGAGATCTGGAGACTGGCTAGGCCACTCCAGGACCTTGAAATGCTTCTTACGAAGCCACTCCTTCGTTGCCCGGGCGGTGTGTTTGGGATCATTGTCATGCTGAAAGACCCAGCCACATTTCATCTTCAATGCCCTTGCTGATGGAAGGAGGTTTTCACTCAAAATCTCACGATACATGGCCCCATTCATTCTTTCCTTTACACGGATCAGTCGTCCTGGTCCCTTTGCAGAAAATCAGCCCCAAAGCATGATGTTTCCACCCCCATGCTTCACAGTAGGTATGGTGTTCTTTGGATGCAACTCAGCATTCTTTGTCCTCCAAACACGACGAGTTGAGTTTTTACCAAAAAGTTATATTTTGGTTTCATCTGACCATATGACATTCTCCCAATCCTCTTCTGGATCATCCAAATGCACTCTAGCAAACTTCAGATGGGCCTGGACATGTACTGGCTTAAGCAGGGGGACACGTCTGGCACTGCAGGATTTGCGTCCCTGGCGGCGTAGTGTGTTACTGATGGTAGGCTTTGTTACTTTGGTCCCAGCTCTCTGCAGGTCATTCACTAGGTCCCCCCGTGTGGTTCTGGGATTTTTGCTCACCGTTCTTGTGATCATTTTGACCCCACGGGGTGAGATCTTGCGTGGAGCCCCAGATCGAGGGAGATTATCAGTGGTCTTGTATGTCTTCCATTTCCTAATAATTGCTCCCACAGTTGATTTCTTCAAACCAAGCTGCTTACCTATTGCAGATTCAGTCTTCCCAGCCTGGTGCAGGTCTACAATTTTGTTTCTGGTGTCCTTTGACAGCTCTTTGGTGTTGGCCATAGTGGAGTTTGGAGTGTGACTGTTTGAGGTTGTGGACAGGTGTCTTTTATACTGATAACAAGTTCAAACAGGTGCCATTAATACAGGTAACGAGTGGAGGACAGAGGAGACTCTTAAAGAAGAAGTTACAGGTCTGTGGAGCCAGACATCTTGCTTGTTTGTAGGTGACCAAATACTTATTTTCCACCATAATTTGCAAATAAATTCATTAAAAATCCTACAATGTGATTTTCTGCATTTTTTTTCTCAATTTGTCTGTCATAGTTGACGTGTACCTATGATGAAAATTACAGGCCTCTCTCATCTTTTTAAGTGGGAGAACTTGCACAATTGGTGGCTGACTAAATACTTTTTTCCCCACTGTATGTGTTATTTCAACAACAACAAAATATGTATGTATACACTCACTACTGTAATTCGCTCTGGATAAGAATGTCTGCTAAATGACAAAATAAAATAAAACATATAATGCTACGGCAACAATTTCAGGTAAAAACGGAATAAAACAAGTTTTAAAAAAATAAGGAAAATGTCTGTACATTTCAGCTGTTTCAAAAACATTGCTATGCTATTACAGTTTTTACTGGAAGAGTGTTGGCTCAATGAGACATTTCTGTTTACACTGTTCTGCTTAGAGGGGGGCGAGTGTCGTGCGCTACCTCTGGTGGTAGCTGTCGAGACGTGACACATTTGCAACTTTACATTGCAGTAATATGTGTAGCCAAAGGTATTTTTGCGTGAAGACCCTCTAAGCCCCTATTCTCTCTCTCTCTCTCTCTCTCTCTCTCTCTCTCTCTCTCTCTCACCCTTCTCCATCCACTAAACCTTGGCAGTTTAAGAGTTTATTTCTCTTCTGTGGCCAGTGGGCTTTGTTTAGTGATTGCTAGCATTGACCGTATCTGCTTTTGTGTTATGCTTGTCACTTTTGTAAGTACTGCTTTTGGCTTTTTCTGCGAGAGCTCCATTAAATGTCTTGCTCTCAGCATTTCACTGACAGACCAGGGTGTCATGGAGTTTCTGAAAAGCGATGAATGACAGACTGTCTCCAAAACAAATAAACAACAAGAGATGAACATACTCACAGTGATGAATACATGTGAAATAATAAGCAGAGTGCTCTATGAGTGACATGATGAAACAGCTATTGATATTCGGCTGAAGAGAGCATTGTCTTTGGTGCAGTGTCAGCCGGTGTCAGCTCTCCTCTCTCTCCTGTCATAATAGCATAGCTGTGTGTCCTCTTCAGAGTGGTTGACTCATTATTTGGCTGAAGGAAGAGGGAGATCTTCTAAAAGGGCATAAAGACTAGCTAGGGCTATCCATAACAGCATGCCAAGGGTGTATTCAGACCACTGTATTTATTTGTTGTGTTGCCACTGTTATTCATATACAACCAGAGAACAAATGGTGAGAGTATACTTCAAGCACTTTAGTAGAGTAAAGTTTGTGTGTGGATGCGTGCTTGCCTGCTTGCACATGCTTGTGTTCCTACGTACTTGCACATCTGAGTGTGTGTATTCTATTGCGGCAATAAAGACGGTAGGTGACTTACCATTAACACTCTTTATAGTCCTTCCACCTCTGCCTCCTGTGATGAGTCCTCTCCTCTACATCTCCTCATACTAAATTAGTCACTATGCTAAGTAGCTCTATGGTGCTTCCGCAATGAGAGGGAATTTACTAAAGTTGTTCTCAATAGACGTTTACCTAATCTGCCAGTACATGAGCAGCAATAGTGGCTAGAACAAGAGCCCACACCAATCCCTATGCACTCCCAGGCACCCTGAGGGAGGCCACAATATGTCAATCTGTTGCTGGGACGACGGCTGATGATTGACAGGTGCCCCGTGGCTGTCAGCCAGCGTGTGGTCCAGACAGACGGCGGTAGTAGACTGGATTTATGCACTCTGTATCGCTGGGTAAATTACCTAATAAAAGACTGACATGATAAACAGCTACACACATGGTCGCACACACACACACACACACACACACAGACAGAGACAAACACATACAGTGGGGTAAAAAGTATTTAGTCAGCCACCAATTGTGCAAGTTCTCCCACTTAAAAAGATGAGAGAGGCCTGTAATTTTCATCATAGGTACACGTCAACTATGACAGACAAATTGAGATTTTTTTTTCCAGAAAATCACATTGTAGGATTTTTAATGAATTTATTTGCAAATTATGGTGGAAAATAAGTATTTGGTCACCTACAAACAAGCAAGATTTCTGGCTCTCACAGACCTGTAACTTCTTCTTTAAGAGGCTCCTCTGTCCTCCACTCATTACCTGTATTAATGGCACCTGTTTGAACTTGTTATCAGTATAAAAGTCACCTGTCCACAACCTCAAACAGTCACACTCCAAACTCTACTATGGCCAAGACCAAAGAGCTGTCAAAGGACACCAGAAACAAAATTGTAGACCTGCACCAGGCTGGGAAGACTGAATCTGCAATAGGTAAGCAGCTTGGTTTGAAGAAATCAACTGTGGGAGCAATTATTAGGAAATGGAAGACATACAAGACCACTGATAATCTCCCTCGATCTGGGGCTCCACGAAAGAACTCACCACGTGGGGTCAAAATGATCACAAGAACGGTGAGCAAAAATCCCAGAACCACACGGGGGGACATAGTGAATGACCTGCAGAGAGCTGGGACCAAAGTAACAAAGCCTACCATCAGTAACACACTACCCCGCCAGGGACTCAAATCCTGCAGTGCCAGACGTGTCCCCCTGCTTAAGCCAGTACATGTCCAGGCCCGTCTGAAGTTTGCTAGAGTGCATTTGGATGATCCAGAAGAGGATTGGGAGAATGTCATATGGTCAGATGAAACCAAAATATAACTTTTTGGTAAAAACTCAACTCGTCGTGTTTGGAGGACAAAGAATGCTGAGTTGCATCCAAAGAACACCATACCTACTGTGAAGCATGGGGGTGGAAACATCATGCTTTGGGGCTGTTTTTCTGCAAAGGGACCAGGACGACTGATCCGTGTAAAGGAAAGAATGAATGGGGCCATGTATCGTGAGATTTTGAGTGAAAACCTCCTTCCATCAGCAAGGGCATTGAAGATGAAACGTGGCTGGGTCTTTCAGCATGACAATGATCCCAAACACACCGCCCGGGCAACGAAGGAGTGGCTTCGTAAGAAGCATTTCAAGGTCCTGGAGTGGCCTAGCCAGTCTCCAGATCTCAACCCCATAGAAAATCTTTGGAGGGAGTTGAAAGTCCGTGTTGCCCAGCGACAGCCCCAAAACATCACTGCTCTAGAGGAGATCTGCATGGAGGAATGGGCCAAAATACCAGCAACAGTGTGTGAAAACCTTGTGAAGACTTACAGAAAACGTATGACCTGTGTCATTGCCAACAAAAGGTATATAACAAAGTATTAAGAAACTTTTGTTATTGACCAAATACTTATTTTCCACCATAATTTGCAAATAAATTCATGAAAAATCCTACAATGTGATTTTCTGGATTTTTTTTTCTCATTTTGTCTGTCATAGTTGACGTGTACCTATGATGAAAATTACAGGCCTCTCTCATCTTTTTAAGTGGGAGAACTTGCACAATTGTCACACCCTGGTTCTGGGGACTCTATATGTTGAGCCAGGGTGTGTAGTTTCTATGTGTTTATTTTCTGTGTGGTAGTTCTAGTGTTGTATTTCTATGTTGGCCAGAGTGGCTCCCAATCAGAGGCAACGAGTGTCAGCTGTTGCGGGTTGTCTCTGATTGGGAGCCATATTTAAACTGTCTGTTTTCCCTTTGTGTTTGTGGGATCTTGTTCCGTTTTGGTTTGTTGCCGTGTCGGTTGTGTTATACCGAGGACGTCACGTTTTCGTTTTGTTGTTTTGTTCGTGCATTCATTAAATAAATAAATATGTTTGCAACTAACGCTGCGCATTGGACTACTCCGTATAACGATCGTGACAACAATTGGTGGCTGACTAAATACTTTTTTCCCCCACTGTATGTAAATTAGGTATTTCTGTAGTTTGTGTAGATTGATGACAGAAAAATATCATTTGATACATTTTACAATAAGCCTGTAACGTTACAATATGTGGAAAATGGCAAGGGGTCTGAATACTTTCCGAATTCACTGTACACACACACACACACACACACACTTTAAACATGGCACCGTCATAGGATGCTACATTTCCAACAAGTCAGTTTGTCAAATTTCTGCCCTGCTAAAGCAGCCCCGCTCAACTGTAAGTGATGTTATTGTGAAGTGGAAACGTCTAGGAGCAACAACGGCTCAGCCGCAAAGTGATAGGCCACACAAGGGACTGCCAAGTGCTGAAGCACGTAGCGCATAAAAATTGTCTGTCCTCGGTTGCAACACTCACTACCGAGTTCCAAACTGCCTCTGGAAGCAACGCCAGCACAATAACTGTTCATCGGTAACTTCATGAAATGGGTTTCCGCACACAAGCCTAAGATCACCATGTGCAATGCCAAGCGTCGGCTGGAGTGGTGTAAAGCTTGCCGCCATTGGACTCTGGAGCAGTGGAAACACGTCCTCTGGAGTGATGAATCACGCTTCACCATCTGGCAGTTCGACGGTCGAATCTGGGTTTGGCGGATTCCAGGAGAACTCTACCTGCCCCAATGCATAGTGGCAACTGTAAAGTTTGGTGGAGGAGGAATAATGATCTGACGCTGTTTTTCATGGTTCGGGCTAGGCCCCTTAGTTCCAGTGAAGGGAAATCTTAACACTACAGCATACAATGACATTCTTAATGATTCTATGGTTCAAACTTTGTGGCCCTTTCCTGTTTCGGCATGACAACACCCCCGTGCACAAAGCGAGGTCCATGAATAAATGTTTTTTTGAGATTGGTGTGGAAGAACTTGACTGGCCTGCACAGAGCCCTGACCTCAACCCCATCGTACACCTTTGGGATGAATTGGAACGCCGTCTGCGAGCCAGGCCTAATCACCCAACATCAGTGTCCGACCTCACTAATGCTCTTGAGGCTGAATGGAAGCAAGTCCCCGCAGCAATGTTCCAACAGCTAGTGGAAAGCCTTCTCAGAAGAGTGGAGGCTGTTATAGCAGCAAAGGGGGGACCAACTCCATATTAATGCCCATGATTTTGGAATGAGATGTTCGACGAGCAGGTGTTCACATACTTTTGGTCTTGTAGTGTAGCTTTCACCTGGTCAGTCTAGGTCATGGAAAGAGCCGGTGTTCCTAATGTTTGGACATTCAGTGTATGTCCCTGTCTATTTCTCCCTTGCTCTAGAGCTGGTGAGGATAGTGGGTAGAGAACTGATTGATAACTAAAAGTTTATTCTACAGTACTTGACTTTCATCCAGTTTTACACACTGAGCCCATCTGATTCACAGCTAACAGCCTTCTGGCTTCTCTTCATCTTTACATCGCTCAGCCCAATAACACCACAGCCGGCTAGCAAGCTGCTCAGAAACATGCACACACACACACAAGCATCTGCACGCACACACACGTAATATTTACATTTACATTTAAGTCATTTAGCAGACGCTCTTATCCAGAGCGACTTACAGTTAGTGAGTGCATACATTCTTTTTTATACTGGCCCCCTGTGGGAATCGAACCCACAACCCTGTCATTGCAAACGCCATGCTCTACTGAGCTACATCCCTGCCGGCCATTCCCTCCCCTACCCTGGACAATATCTAAGCATACCTGTTGAACTGTCTGTATCCTTCTTACTGGTGGTTCTTTTTTTAAAGAAACAAAATATGTGACCGGCCGCCTCGATTCGGACTTACGTAGCAAAATTAGAAATTTTATTTTTTACATTGGATTAAAGTAGAGACTCAGAGCTCGAAAATGGTGTCATACACTGCAGTTAAGGAATATTTGGAAAGTAATTCTGCTTTGAAAGTTGATAAACTTGTAACCCCACTTTTGAGAAAATGGCCCTTGAATGTTTTGGTGCACCTACTGGAGAGCTCTTCTTTGTCTACACCCATTCAGCATAGTTCACACCCTCTTAAGCCTTAGCCCCACCCATTTCTTTAAGGATTCACATGTGAGGCCATGTGGTAAAGTTTCATGAAAAGAGTCATATATGCTTCTCTGAATCTCTGCTAAAATCTGGGTAAAAGATTGAAAGGAATGTGAGTCTTATTCAGTACATTTAGTTATTGCTTGCTTTCTAAAGTCTACCAGTTAAGATAGTTAGACAAGCTAGCTTGATTGATAGCCTGAAATGGCTTCTTGGTAGCTAGTAATGAGTTTGGGAGATTGGGAAACTATCTGGGCTAGCTAAAGCCAACTTCATAAAAAGGCTGTGGCTAGTAGTATTCCAGAGACATTTTAAAAACATTTGAACAGGACAAATCTGAGGGGGCATGTGCCCCTGTGCCCCCTATGGGCATGACACCTTTACACGCACACATACACACAAATGCATTTGCACACATGCGCACACTCATACGCACACACACATGCACACAC